>NW_010398732.1:0-304 GCF_000710305.1 Buceros rhinoceros silvestris
GTGACGGGGTCCAAGCAGCAAGGTGGGAGCTGGGGGAATAACCCCCCGAAAAACCCACCCTTTGGGGGTGATTCGAGGTGGATCATGAGGGTTCTGCAAGCTTCCCCGTGTCCCTGGAGCAGCCAGACTTGTGGACCGGGACCCTTGGTCACCCTGGAGATGTCCCCCAAGATGCTCATCATGGGCCCAAGCAGCGGCGGCAGCGGCTTTCCAACCTCCTTCGCTGACGAGTTTCTCACGGTTTGGAGGAACAAACAACGCATAAACCCACCCTCTGCGTAACTGAATGAGCCGGAGGCACAAG
>NW_010398733.1:0-4701 GCF_000710305.1 Buceros rhinoceros silvestris
CGATGGGGAGCAGGGGGCTGCGGAGGGCGTTCGGTTTATCGTGACCGCCGGGGCCCCGTCTCGAAACCCTTGAGCCTGGGCCTGATCCAGTCCCTAAAACTGCCGGGTTCCCGCCTGAGAAGCAGCGGTGTCCGCTCTTCTGCTCCGTGGGCGTTACTCGGGCGAGAAATGCGGGCTGCGCTCCTCCCGCCTTCACATCGCTCCTCCGGTTCTTCTGGTCAAAAGCGGTTCTTTCCCCCCACTTTTTAATATAAAAATCCATCCTACACATTTTCGGTTTTAATTTTGATATATTGCTAGTCACAAGCCTTTTAGTTCATATGAGCCCTTGATCTCTTTCCTGCTGGTCTGTACTTGAGTTTATACCAGTTTGAATTCCAGTTAATCTCTTAAACTCCTGTTTGGGCAAGGTACCTCTCAGAAACGGCAAAGAAAAGGAGACAGGTGGTTTTGTCCTAAAGAGCCAAGTCTCATATTAATTCTGCAGGCTTGCTCCCGGAGTTGTAGATCACTTGCTTTTGAGGCTTAGTCACGGGAGAAGGACTCAAGCGGGCTTACACTGCATCAGCTAGGAAATATTGTTCAGTGCAAAAGGCAGAGCGTCAAAATCCTTTAAATGCATGAAGTGTTTATCGGTGTTTAAGGCAAATTCAGCTTTCTGTAAGCTTGCCTGATAGGTATCAGCATGTATTGTGTGGGTACAGATCATGTTGCCTTCCACCAAGGTCCTTTGAAAGGACTGTTGTACTTAAAGAACGCATTTATGTTAAATTCAGGGAATTTGTCCTGGAAGTCCACAAAGGGTGGATGTAGAGGTGGATGTAGCTGCTGCTTTTAGGAGTGATTTTTGTCCACTGGGCCCTAGAAGCCTGCTTCTTCTAGGAGGTGGAAGCTGTCTTCCCCCCAGCTGTTTCCTTCATGGCTTTCTGTAATGCCGTGGGAATTACTGACAAGACCAGCCCAAAGATGACTGTTGGAGATGCTCGTGAATTAACCTGCCTCAATCACTTAAATATGACGTGAGGCAAATAGGACCTGTGAGCTACAGCAGAGCTAGTGTGATCATTTGCAGTCGTTATTAACGGGTGTCTTTAATCAATTTGGGAGAGCTGGAGTGTCAGAGATGCACAGATCAGGTGGCACTGACGTGCACCAGGTCTTCCAGGTCTAGGTGGAAGAGATCCAGTCTCTGATTTGAACAGACTTTGTATTTCTTCTTACACTAGCTCAGGCTCTCTCCTTGCTTGCTTTTTCCCATACCTATATACAGTTTAAGAGTAAGTTGTTTGTTTCTCCACTCCTTCTGTTTATTTTGGTACTCTTTTTTCTTCTGATGATTGGATTTTTCTGTTAGGCTGCTGGTGGCTTTTGGTAGCAAATGGAATGGGAGGGGATTGACTAAGCAACCCTGTACAACCACAGCCAGGGCTCATCTGTTCAGCCTGGTTCACTCATGATTCCTTTAGCGTAATTAAAGCTTGGTGGCAATTAAGAACCTCAGTAAATGACCAATTTACCAGTAAATGGAAAACTGTTGGCTCTTTAGTTTAGCTGTTTCGCCCTCCTGGCTGCAAAGCTGTTTTCGGTAAGTAATGGAAGATGAGATTTCGAAGAGATGCTGGTTGAGGTGGCAGACAGAGTAAGGTTGGTTGCAAGAACTCTTCCTGACCTCTCTCCAGGAAGAAAGCACGACAACCCTTGACAAGACAAGCTTCAGCAGGCCGCAGGGGATCGGAGCATGGCATGTGCAGCCCAACTGACATTCGCATTAAGATTTCCTCGGGTTAAAGTCAGGAGAAACCCAGCTTGAAATAAATGCTATTGTATTGCGGTCACATCCTGGAAACGTGGTTGGGAGACAGTGCCAAGTGCTCTGGTGCGTGACAAAAATGCTCCGCCATCAGATAGGGTGTAATCTAAATGCTCAGTGGCAACGTCGCTTCCAAGTATTGTCCTACAGCCTTGTCATTTGCTTGCTTGTCTCCTTCACATGAAAAACATCTGTGGTGGAAACAGGCCATTGGGCCAGTCCCTGACAGCGCCGCCACGTCCCCTACTTGGTCTGTGTCAGATTTGTTGACTGCTTAAACTAGTCCCTCAAATGCATAAAATAAAGAGAAATGATGAAGAGTCATTACCAAAATTGTTGTTTGTGTTTTCTCTGGCGCACACAGAACCGAAGAACCTACGTGTTTCTCCGGAACGTGCAAACTCTAGTGAAAAGGGCAAAACAAAACCTGACAGCTTTTGTGCGAACAGTTCTGATTTTTTTTCCTAGGGTCGTCAGGATGGCTGCTCCCTCCCAGTTTGCCAGTCGATACAAAAAGGATTTGAGTACAGAAACCCTCCGAACAAAAGTTGCGCGCCGGAAATCAGTGCTTCAGAAGGAGAACAGGCACAAGTTGTTTGATAAGGGCAGGCAGTTTGGGCTGGCAGATGTCAACGTTCAGCCCTCGAAAGAGAGGAGAAGTTCTCAGCTCAATGAGACGAGCAGACTGCGCTCTCAAGAGAGCGGTGTGAAACAGAGTGAGTAAAGACCTGTTATAAAGCATTTTGAATTGTTAAAAATGTCTTCAAGTAGATTTAGTAGCGCTGTCTAATTGGGGAACCTAATTGGGGTCAACGTTTTAATATGAGGAAAAGCTTTTCAGATTGAAAAACCAGTGACTACCAGTTCTAACTGCTAAGAGAATAAAGGCTTAATGCAGCTTTATCCTCCTCACTGCTCTGGTGGTATGAACGAGGCTTTGCTCTGACTTGTCTGCGGCAGCTAAAGGAAAAGTGGATTTTGCTATTAATATTCAGTGGGAAGTCTCTTAATGATTGCTTTGTCGTTCAAGAAGTGAAAAGCACTGGTCTAAAATCTCATTTAATGTCTAACTGGTGCCTGTCATGGGCTTAAAGTATGCTTGAAATGGGTAATTGTATGTTATAATTGAGTATATGTAATTATAAATGCGTAACTGCGTAGTATAATCTTATTTTTAACATTGTTAGGTTTTGACAACTTATCTTCCCTCCCAGAAAACAGGCCTGCAGTGTACTGAATTCTGTCTCCCTGGCTCTCCTGGATACTTGAGTCTAAGAAATTAAGTTAATCTTTAAAAATGTTCACAGATTTCTTCAGAAATGTTTTTGCTTTTGGTGTTTTGATAGCAGAGGATCAGTGGAGGAAGTGGAATCCTGATATAAACATGTCATGTGAAATTTAAGAAATATAGATCTTTATCTTCAATGAATTTTAACTTTTTAATTTTGACTTTGCCACAAAAATTTTAACTTTTAATTTTTCAGATAAACATGCAATTCAAGTTTGGCTTCATCTTAAGGTTTTATTCTTTCATATCACTTCTGCCTCATTCTCAGCCTGAGACAGACTTTAGTATCGAAAGCTGAAGTTTAGGTCAGCTTTAGATGTAGATTCCAGCAAATCTTCTGCTCTTTGACTTAGTATGTGCCTCTTCCAGCTTGGAAAAGTTCCTGTTGACATTTTCTGGCTTGCTCATTGTTGGCTTAAAAATGTCTTCAGGGTTTTGTAACAATGCCTGTCTTCTATCTTTGCTTCAGAACCATCCACAGATGCAGCCACCAAGAGGATAAATGAGCGCAAGGAGATGCTCCAGCGCTATAAAGAAGAAAAGGAATTGCGGAAACTGAGAGAGCAGAGAGAGAAGGCAAAGAAGGGCGTGTTTAAGGTTGGGTTATACAGACCGACTGCACCTGGGTTTCTTGCAGTTGTACCTGAAGTTCCAGTGATAGTGAAGCCAAGAGAGAAGGTAATAAGAGTAATAGTAAATATCTATAGTAAAAGTCCTATTTGTATACAAAATTATGTGTGTATAAATAAACAGTTTATTTTGTAAACACCGTATAAACATTTATTTTATAATAAGGAACAAAAAGGGAGTAACTTGGCTCACTTTTTAAAGCAAAGCTGGAAATATTGGTGGTGATATGTTGATTTTTGTATTTGTGACTGTGTTCCCTGATCAAAAACCAGAGTGATTCATCCCCAAATGAAAGAGTGAAGTTATTTTAGAGCTGGTAACTTGTGCTGATTTAGTCCACTTGACTGAGAGTTTTTCAAATGACACACTTGACCTGTTTTGCACGAGCATGGGGGAAGGAGTAACTCTTCATGGGGGAAAGAAATTAACTCCTGTTTCCCTGGGGATGTTTCCAGGCAACTCCTGCTTTCTCTGGGAGGGTTACTCGATCCAAGGCCAAGAACCAAGAAGAAAATACAGTGATACCAGCTGCACCTAAGCACTCTACGGTTGGTTTTTTATATAAACTTCTGCAGAGAGAAAAGGCTGTGATTTGTGCCAAATTACTTGAGCATTTGTTACACTGGAGCCTGGGATAGAAAGATGAGGAAAGGAATTCGGCTGCTTAATTTCTGGAAATCTGATACTTCACCCCAAATGATCTTCTCTTGTAGATCAGTGCCAACGGGCATAGCACACGCTCCACACAAGCAGGATGTAAGCAGATGAGTACAGACAAAGCAGCTGCAAAGGAGAAAGGTATGAAAGTAGTGTGATCCCTGCACCTGAATCCGGAAGAATGCTGCTGTTTGGTGCTTTTTCCTGAGTCAGTAGTTGTGACACTATGGGGAGAGGCAAGGAATGTCTTTGGGAGAGACCCACAGTCCATTTTTGGGTGTAGGAAACAAGGAGGAGTTTTCAGGATGGCCATTCC
>NW_010398733.1:4784-13874 GCF_000710305.1 Buceros rhinoceros silvestris
CCTGCTGACTACTAGCAGGTTGTCGAGCATGTGGCTGTAGGTATCGTGTGTACTCGTGGCCCCCCTAGGCTGGAGGAGGTGGAATGCAGGATCCTTGCCATGCTGGTCACTGGTTGCTCCCCCGAGGAGAGGTGAATCGGCAGAACTCCCTGACTGCAAGTTACCTGAGCATCAGGAGCTTTGCTGAGCTTTGTTGCTGAGAAGAATATCCCATGTAGTAGCTGCTGCTGCTGCTGCAGAAGAGCAAGTGACTTCCCCTGCAAAGATGAATTTTCCTTGGCATTGCAGGTAGCCTGAAAACTAGCTGATTGTGCGAGCTGTAAATACTTGCAGTGAAGTCTGTCTCCTGTCTATACAGCAGATACGCCTTTCTTAAGAAAACAAGAAACAAAAACCCCAACCCATGCCCCCTTTAAGGGAGCAGAATACACTGGGTTAGACATTCTTCCTGATAGCACAGTGCTGTCCATGCCTTAAGTAGATAAGGCCAAGTCATGTGGAATATTGCCATTAATGCAAGATACTCAGTAATTCAGGGTGAAATGACTTTCGCATCACTAATTTAATTCAATCAGCAAGCAGCAGACCTTTATTTAAATACATTTCAGTAATGTCTGGTGAATATTGAAGAGATCTATTATCAGTGTTTGATAGAACAGTGAAAACCTTTAATTTTTGAAAGTTTGTCATCCACTAGACTTGATTATTCCTCTTGTGCTGAATCAAGAATATGCATTAAATCTACTTAAATACTAGTCTAAAATGTTAGGGAAGCGAATGTTTGGGTAAATCAAATGTTGTAGTTATTGATGTAGTAATTTTTTCCCCAACTTGTCGTTCTAGTTGGACATTAAAAGCATGAATAGCATTAACAATAACCAAGAGGGATTTCAGGCAGATGTAGAAAAGGAGGGTGTGAAATAAAAACCTGCTGTTAAATTTTCCTGTGCAGTAGGATGGTATAATTTATGAAGCCTATTAGAAACAGTGTAAAATATGAAGATGAAAATGATTAAGATGGGTAATACAGTGCATGAACTCGTCATGTTTTATAAAATATTTCAGGGGCAATTAGTCTTAAGAATAGTTTAATGCATTAAACTCAGACCTTAGAGTACTTTCACACAATGACCGGGGCATCACTTTGTTACACAGATGGTTTGCTTAAGCTTCGCCTGTGAAATAAAGCTGATCACAGGAAGCATTCAGAAGGGTTCCTTAAGCTTTGCACGTGGCATCTAGCGCCCTGGTTCCTTGGTGGTCCCGAAGGTACAACAAAGACATCTTCAATCGAGGTCCATCAGAGCATTGCCTTGACACTGAGGCTGAGCTGTGCTGTCCTTCATAACACTGACAAAAATAAAACCAAAAAAACCCTATCGATTCTGGCAAACTAATACAACTGATAATAGCTAGTGCACTGTTCTGGTTTCAACAAAGCGTAAACTTGCAGTTGTAGTGCTTGAGGGCAGCTCCTTGTTCAGCCTGAAACCTCTGGAATGAATTTTTCTTACAGTGCTGCAGCCTGCAGTCCAGCCAGCCTCAAACGTCCGGATCACCAGAGCAGCCGCCTCTGCAGCCAGGCAGGTGCTGAAAGCAATGGCTCCCACTGCCTCTGCGGGTAAGTGAGGCTGTGAATTAGTCCTGCTCGTGTAGCTCCAGCCTGACGTGTCTGTTTGGAGCAGTGTGCTGTAAAGAGATACCACCTAGTACTGGGTAAGCGAGCACTGGGAACAACATACGCACATTTATGTGCTGCCGTTAGACTTGTCATCAAATGGTACATGAAGACAGCTCTGTCTTTAGGATCTTGCTGGTATCTCGGGCAGTCTGTGCTGTGGAGATACATATCAGCTTGTTCTGAGCTGTCTTGGCATGCTACGTTCTGCTGTGTGACTCTCTCCTGTGAATAGAATAGGATAGAATTTACTGTAAGTAAATCGTGCCAAATTGTCACGTATGGAAAGGGCTAAATACGGCATCACTTAGACTCTGACCTGGAACTCTGCTGCAATAGTCAAATCAAGATGTTGAAACCAACCCTGGGCAGTTTCCCGTGAAATCTGTCGGTGTGGAGAATCACTATCCATATGGTAATCAGAAACTGAAAGACCAAAACCAGAACTGGGGAAGATTGGCCAGTGTGGTGTATTGCTAGAGGACACAGGGTTATTAAGTCTGTGATTGGGAGCGGGTATCTCTGGAAGAGATGGGAGACGAAGTTCTCAAGGTCAGGAATTCCTCTTCGCCCCTACTTGCCTGTTGACTCGAACAGAGGGACATGCTGGTTAACGAGAGGAAGATTTTTAGTGTATATGCTTGTTTCAGGATATTCTTTAGGATGGTTCGCAGTGTCCCTTGCATTTACATGTGTCAGAAGTTGACCCCTAGGCTGAAAGCAGAGCTCTGGCAGCATCAGTTTCAATTGACCAACAGAAATCCTATGCCTTATGGAAATCAAAAATCTAAATTCAGGTTGGCTCCTCAATCTCTCTTCAGCCTTTAAGGAAAATAAGGGGACTTATTTTTAGTCTATGACACCATCTAAAGACTAATGACTTAATCTGTTTTCCTTTCTAGGTGATACATCTCTGTAGGGTGTTAAATCCTAGACCAGGTTTTCTTCTGAATGAACGTCTGCAATGAAGTGTCTGCCCTCTAGCCACCTCCCTCTGAAAAGAAACAGTCCCTCCCTGTCTTTAGCCTCTGGGCTTTTATGCAATCTTTTGGTGAAAGACTGTCTTACTCAGATGCCTTGCTGACCCTTGACGTGTTTTCTTGTTCTAGGTAACCAGTCACAGAAAAAGACAACAAATGTAGGGAAGCAGAAAAAAGCCGTCAAACCTGACACCACAGAGGTAGGTCATTCAATATCCTTAATGGAAAAGCAGTAAAACCAATTTAAGAGCCAAGAACGGTGTACTGGTAGCTCAAATCCGCTTGTGTTCAAGCACAGAACTAGTAAGTTCAAGAATAAGCTGTGTTTTGGAAAGAAACTGTATCTATTTATATTGCCACGTTTTAAAAACTAAGATCAAGTTTAATGCTTATGGATGACTTGATTGCCAGTGATTTAAATTAGGCAAGAAGTTCTTACATGACATATCTCATGTCTGATATTTTTTGAGTGAAACAAAAAGTCCTGCTTTGGTTTGTGAATTTTGTGCAGTTCATTCCTTTTTTGAAACATACTCTGAACATTTCCTCTTCCTGCTCAGGTAGTGATATGAGACTTTAGAAGCTAAGAAATGCACTTCTGGGTTTTGAGCCACCAGAAAATAAACCTGGGAACGGTATTCCCTGCCAAGGCAGCTGTGATTTGTCATAATTGAAGGCAGCCATTGTGGTTCCTGGTGTCACTGCTATCACAAAACTTGCCTCTACGTAGAGAGAGCAGGATGTGAACTGATCGCAGCCCTCCAGCCCAGGTCTCCAGACCATCTGGGTATGCCTTCATGTGCTGACAGGCCCTGAGAGAATCAGCAATGCTTTCTCTTTCTTTGCACTCCACTATTCCCTCAAACCTTGTGTCCCCCTCTCACCTCCCATCTCCACGCCTGTTTTGGTAACTGCAGCTCTAGTAATGTCTGGAAACTGGTGAGAGGCACTTCTGTCTTCCTTAGATCAGCATCTTCTCACAGGCGGGAGTTGCTTTGTGCTGCCACTTGGTAAACTCTTGCTGTAACCTCGGTCATCTCGTTTTGAGAAGCGTGTTAAAGTTGAATTCAAGGCTTGCATTCCAAGCAGGGGTGTCTAAAGTGTAACAAGACTTTCAGTGGCTTGACAGTGTGTATTTTCTTGAAAAACAGATTGTCTTTCAAGCTCTTTTGGCTGCGTTGAGCTATTAGTGTCTCAGAAACATGTTCTGTGTGACTATCTGGTCACTCATCTCATAGCAATGCAGATTGAACTTATTGATTAGCTTTTTCTCCTCTTCTAATGACATTCTGTGGTTCTAACTGCACTTCTTGGGCTGCATTTCTCAGCTTTCAGCTTAGCTCTTTTAGCTTGTCGTTTGGTCTTTGGGTTAGAGTGTGTGTATAAACTGTGATTATTCAACAGGCCTGGCTGGATTTGGAGCCAGTAATTCTGCTCTTGAGCTTGTCACTTTACAGCATTTTTTTTTTCTAGCAGGGGAGCAAGCGTTTGCTAATTTTTGTGACTGGTTTGGTAGGTGAGGTGCTCTGCTACTTGAGCCCCTTCAGTGGATTACTGTGTTCCTCATAGTGAAGGGCTGCCCCTGTGGCTAGAATGATTTGCAGGTGTCAAAACCAGTTGGGCTTATTGTAAAGCATGACTCTTTACACATGGGCTGTTGTGGAAAGCGACGTAGCTGAAACCGTTCCCTTTCTGCTGGCTTACAGACAGTCGTGTTATAACTCAGCCCATGCCTATAGTAAACCCTTCATTGCTTTGATAATGGAGTGCTCACTTTGCCTGTTTGTGCTGTTGTAGGTGATTCCTTCTAAACATGAAGTGGATAAAAACGCTCACCTGGATCCTGCAAAAAGTTCTGCAGCTGATTCTAAACACTTGACATCAGCAGAACTTGAACGGGAACAAACCTCACTGGAAGACGAAACCAGTTCTGCTCCAGGGAGACCCAGGACACGCTCCTTCGCGCCTCAAAACTTTGTGTTTCAGCCGCTAACTGGATTAGCGACCTACAAAGTAACCCCCATGACTCCCTCTAGGGCAAATGCGTTTTTGACACCTAATGCCTTCTGGGATTTTTCAGACTCTCCAGTGTAAGATTCTTTCTTCTAACAGCCTCAAATGCAAGTGACCTTCTCTGTGATGGCACAGAAAACACCATCTTTCTAGAGAGAGGTCCCCTGTGTAACCAACTGTGATGTCGAAACACCTGATCATCACAGTTGCTCTCGTTGCTGGAACGTGGATTTAATACAACAGCAGGGAGAGAGTTTTCATCCACAGTTCTGTGCTGTGGACGCAGAGTATATCCATTATATTGTGGACTGTAACATGTATATCTCTGCCCAGATTGATTTGTTTTAAGAGGATTTGCTGAGTTCTCTGGTGTTGCGTGTAGGATTGCCTTCTACATTGTGTGTTTCTGTTTTGGTCACGCTTGATCTCAGTCTCAATGCGTCTTAACTTGACATGTGCTTTTTGTTTGTTTCCAGTTATAGAATTGAAAAGTCCAGTGAAACTAAGGCACAAGAGCCTAACTCAACAAGTCAAGTTTCACCTGCTGGTAAAGGCGTTCAGGAACAGCAAACCACTACAGGTCTGAAAGGAGAGAAAGGTGGGAGTGGGAAGTGCACCTTTAGTTTACGGTTCTGATGGGTTTAGCTTTCACCAGGTTCTGAACAAATGCCTTTTGTATTTTTCAGCAAGTGAATTAGATGAGAAAACTTTGACTCAGAGATCAAACGAAACAATTCCTACAGATACAACAGCACTTGAAGCAAAGTCAGGTGATATCAGAGAGCAAGAGCATGATGTGCCCTATTTCAGGTTTGTGTTGATTTGGTTTGTTTCCCTGTGGTCTGTTCTGAGGCCCTTCACGGGCATAGTGAGACATTTTGTAAAGGTCAGCTTGTGGAGCTTGGGGTCTGTCAGCAGTGACCAGAGCAGGTGCACATCCCTACCTTCCCTTTTGTGCTGTTAGTGCAAGTAAAGACTATAAATTCTGGAGACTGACACCTTGTCCTAAGGAGCACAAACCTGAAAGAAAAGAAATTGCATCTCAGCCAGTCAGCAAACCAAACAATCTACTGGCTTCTGCTCAAAGACAGCGTAGCTGCTCTGGAAGCAAAAGGATAGTCACCATTAACAGTCACAAGTAGCGACAGGACTCAGAACATTCTCCAAAACCTTGTTTTTTCACTGTCCCTTTATTTTTAGGAGCATCCTTCGGTCTGAGACAGAGAAGCTGATGTCTCAGTGCCTCCAGTGGGATGGAAGGTTGGAGCTGGACATCCCAGGAGATGGTAAGACTAAACTGGGACACTCACTAGGAGGTGGGGTTACGGCAACAAAGGGCACAGAGCGGGTCTGAATTTATTTGCAAAATAGCATTGTCCACAACAGTGGCAGCTGTAGTAGATAAGTTGATCTCTAGTTCTACAGCTTACGTGTTGATGTGACGGTGGCTGACACTAAAGTGAACAAAGTGCATATCAAAATACTTTTTCTGTTATTGGTTTTAAGTGTACGTAAAGGTATGAACTTTAGCCAAGCTGACTTTTTTGAAATAAAATCAGGTTTTGCTCTAGAGTAAGTGTCCTTAGCTGGGAAAATGAAGACGACTCCTCAATACTTACCTTAAAGATGGAGATTGTAACATTTGTTTTGAAAGACCAGGTTTGGAGCAGTTCAGTTGGATAGGAATGCTCTGTCTGAATTGTGTCGCAGGTCTGCAGTGGGAGAACATAGCTCAAACAATGAACAAATTCCAGACTCTTCAAACACTTACTTAAATCAATTGTGAAACGATGGCTCGGTCCAAGATAAACATACTTTGCTGTTTTCTCGTTGCTATCAGCCCAGGATCTCATTCGCACCACGGTTGGTCAGACAAGACTGCTCATAGCAGAAAGGCTTAAACAGTTTGAAGGGCTGGTGGATAACTGCGAATTTAAACGAGGCGAGAAAGAGACAACGTGTTCAGACTTGGATGGATTTTGGGATATGGTTCATTTTCAGGTATGTGCTTTCATGTCAAACTACTAGAATAGAGTTGATGGAGCTATTTACTAACTGGATTGAAACTATACTGTTGTTCAGATTCTGATTTTTTTATATAAATATAAAAAATGCGTGTCCTTGTTGAACAGTTTCTGATAGTGAATTGTGCGAGTTCATAGACTGTGATTTAAAATCCACAGAGCAGGTCATCTTTGTCTTCTTGTGGCCTGCGCATCTTGTTTTTTCTCTGGAACGAAGGCATGTAGCCAAGTCTTGCTGTGTTTTGGAGTGAGGATACAGTCGTGATGTCTACCTGGAGTAATAGCTGGGAGCTTCTGGAATATTCCTGGAGCTCAGGATAGAGGGTTCCATGCTTCAGTGTGGGACTACTGTAGAAACTACAATAACCTTTTTGAGAGCTGAGCTTAGGTGGTAGAAAACCTTCCTCTCTTTGATGCTTCCATTGGTTTCAGAATGAAATATAATATTATAAATTAGCAAAAGGGCTCTTGACAGCGTTTGTAAATCAGCACTCAGCAAAGGCACTTGTAACTGGTTACGCTAAATGCAAAGGTGGATTTGCTGTGAAGGGTCTAGTTGTAGGTCTTGAATTCCCTCCAGAAAGCGTTAAGGGCTTGAGCTGCTTCTTCAGGGGTATTTGAGGGGAACTTCTAGAACTGGTAACTTCGAGAACAGGGTTTACCTGTTCTTGCTGGGTGTCTGGGAGCAGCTCAAGTTTCCCCTGAGCCTCCTCCCCTTTTCCCTTCAATAAACTTGGAGTAGCAGAACTGCTGACTCTGCACCTTTTTGCATTTGTTGTTTTTTGTTTGTGACCCCTGAGTTTCATGGAGGATATAAAGGACTGGTCTGCTGTACGTAAATAAACCTTGTTTGGCCTTACTAGCGAGTGAGTGAGTGCCTCCATTAGAAACCTTCGGAGAACAAGGCTGTTGCATGGAGTATCGCTCAGGGAGGAGGTGATGCTGCAGAGCTGGTTTGTCCCAACGAGCACAGGTTGCATCAGGAAGCTCTGCAGGCTGTGGTTTCTCGCATGATGTGTTTCCTACATGATGGAAGGCTTGTGCTCACTTGGATGAAGCTATTGCACAATGTGTTCTCTTGCATTCCTTAAATGCAACCCTTGTCAAAGTGCTTAAGTTCAGTACAAGAATAGGTTGTAAACCAGCTCTTTCGCTGTAGATGTTAGGTCTTACCAATTCTGTACTTCCCCTACTAACCTTTAAACTACAGAGATGCGACCAGTTGTGTCATCTTGTGTATGTTAACGTAACTTTCATGTCAATGTTTAATACTTCTAATCAGTTGGTGGTTTAATTTGCTTCCGTATTTAAAGCGAAAGTACCAAACTGTGTAACTATGCCTAAGTTTGTAATGAAACGCTGTTCTACTGTGAATCTATGTCTTGCAAATTAAACCTGGGCTTTCCTGGGCTTTCCAATAGATTGAGGATGTGAATAAAAAATTTGATGATCTGAAGAAGCTTCAAGACAACGAGTGGCAACCACTTGATGTCCCAAGCAAAGAAATCATCAAGGTATGAGTAGCCCTTAAAGCGTGTCTCCTAAGGCATCAGGATGCAGCAGTGTGTTATCCTGAATCACTAGCAAGCTGCTATTGCAGTAATGAATACTCTCCTTAAATGGAGGTTCCTTCTAAAGCCCTACTCTTCTGGCTTCTTTAGCTGTTAATGATTAAAAATCCGGTGGAATTCCTCTCAGGACACACCCCTGTCCCTTGCATCTCCCAAGTGCACTTGTATGGGTTGGTGTTTGTAATGCTAGTTGCCTCTTTTGGCTGGGAGGATTAGAACTAAGAATTAACAGTGACTCTCTAGGAGTCATTGGACTCCTTGCTAGTAAGAGGAATCTATTAAATTTAGCATAGAAATTTACCCTTCAGCTGTTGAAGACTTTATGTGGGCCACTGGTGGTGGCACTGACAGGGAAACCAGGCAGGGATTTGGCAGTGATTGCTGGTTCTGAGCAGAGGGTGCTAAAGCACAATGGTGTCCCATTAAGCACCACGGGTAGCATTAAACTACGAGTTCTCTAAGCACAAATGGATCTGACACTATCCAAAAGAAGTTATTGCTTATTGCAAAATAAGCTTTAATGCAAGTTATTTTATTTACTCTTTGGTTTGGAATACGTAATTGCTTCTAATGACTGAACGTCAGGTCAGATGTTGCCTGACCTGCACCCAGTTCCTTGAGACTGACCAACTAATCATAAAAATGATAGGAAGGTCTGTCAAACTCCAGGCACAGGAACCTGGAGAGAATGTAAATGTCAGAACTCTACAGATGGTGCAAGACGCAAAACTTCCACTGAAAATCGAATGCCAGGAGAGATTTCTCCGGCTGAGTGCTGTCTGCCCTGCGGTTCCTGTGGCTCCCTGCCCCCAGGAGGCCCTCTG
>NW_010398733.1:13945-14298 GCF_000710305.1 Buceros rhinoceros silvestris
TGGGGTTCTTCCTCCCCTGCTGTTCCGGTGCCCCCCTGCCACTAGGAGTCCCTGTGTGCCACCCTTTTCCTAAAGGTTGGCTGGCTCAACTGCAGGCTAAATATCCTTGGCGCTGGCATCACAAACTGACATTAATAGCGGCCCGGGGGGTTCCGGAGATGAACTTTCACTCCATGTTTCTTGCCTGCCGTGGCCAGCAGCTGCCTAGATGTTCACGTGCAATTGCCTCCATCCGAAGCTTCCAGATGTGACCTGGACTTTCTCACCATTTCAGAAGAAGGCAGTTCCAAATGGAGTGTCTAAACCCAAGCTGGGAGCAGCTGGAAGAGCTGCTGCCCGAAACCGGCTCGCTG
>NW_010398733.1:14411-18601 GCF_000710305.1 Buceros rhinoceros silvestris
GTAAAAGCAGCGATGAGAGATAAGATGAAGCAGGACGGAGCTGTTGATTGTGCACATCAGGAGAAACCACCAGAAGTGGAAAAAGTGGTTTTTGATGCAGGATTTTTCAGAATTGAAAGCCCCGTGAAAACCTTTGCAGGTGAGTGAAGCTTCATCATGATTTCTGTGACCTGGAAGTGCTGAAAAGGTTTTAACCCCTCACAAAAGCAGCGATGAGAGATAAGATGAAGCAGGACGGAGCTGTTGATTGTGCACATCAGGAGAAACCACCAGAAGTGGAAAAAGTGGTTTTTGATGCAGGATTTTTCAGAATTGAAAGCCCCGTGAAAACCTTTGCAGGTGAGTGAAGCTTCATCATGATTTCTGTGACCTGGAAGTGCTGAAAAGGTTTTAACCCCTCACAGAGGAGAGGAATTACGCTTTTTATACTGGATATACTGCAGTACTGGCCAGAGTTAATATTTCACTAGTGGTTAATTACATCAGGGCTCCAAAGTAAACTGTTCTGCATGGATGTACAGATTTGAGTGGTTATGGCAACATGAAATCTCTGCTTAAAGAGGTAAAAGCTGTTGGGTTTTTTTATTAAACACACGTTTTATCAGCATGTGTTAAATATTGAAGTTTTTAATCAGTCTTCCCAGGTTTAGCTGACAAACCTGTTCAGCGGTCAGTGCAGACTCATGTCCTCTAGTTGTAAGACAGGAATAATTAGATTTTTTTTAACTAAACCTCTTGCAGTGCTGTCTTCAGAGCTGCAGTTGAAGTGTGTCTGTAATCTGTACCCATTGTCCAGCAGATTGTGGCATATTCCAGTCTGCTAGAAAAGCTGCTTAATTCGGGTTTTTGAGCAGACGCTCAAAATATAACTTTATTTTCAGTATCTTATTGCAGTCTGAGAGAGGCCAGTACTTTCAGTAGTCCTTGACCCTTTGGGAGCCATTCTGCTTCACTCCCATTTATAGCTGATAAGTTGACTTTTAATTTCCCCTTTTTTGTGTGTAGATCTCTTTCCTCATCCCAAGACTAGTAACTTAGTCTCCTCTGTTAGCAGAGGAGACCTTCTGGAACGCTTTGAACAGCCCCGAGTTTAAGCAAGCTCTGGCAGAGAATCTGTTACAAGAATCAGTTCTGCATCTTGAGTCTTTAATTCTATTAAATTTATTTAATGTGAAAGATGGCAATTAGTGACAGCTTTCACCAAACAGACTGTTTAATCAGAGCAGCAAGTCTCATTTCAGGTTTTGTGTGAGGGGATAGTCACTACTGCATTGCTTAGCCTGGAGTTAAGGTAGTTTTGTAACTTAGTGACTACTTCTTGTCACCTTTTTTCAGTTTCTCCCTGCAGCATAAGTAAGATTTCAATACAATATTGGTATAAGACAACTCGGTAAGCAGAAAATGATGGTGTTCCTAAGCAGCAGTTAATTTCGTCTTCTGGAAACTGCTGTAGTAATGAAACATGAAATGCTTTTTTCAGGCTCGCTTTCAAAGACACCCTGCAGATCTTCCCAGCGGCCTTCTGGAAAACAGGCAACTCCAAGATCATCCAGCAGAGCTTTGCTTCAGAGCGCTCCTTCTGTCTGTCCGAACCCGGAGGGCACAGCTGTACAACAAACCACACCAGTGCTGCAAGGCTTCCACCCGGCACAAAGTCTGAAAACGCACCTGTTTCTCACTGGAAAAACCTCCCCGCTGGAAAAACCCGCTGGCGGTTTTTGTGAACAAAGGTAGACGTGTTAAGGCACTTTGTCCAAATAATTTTATAGTTTTGACTGAGAGAATTAATGTTAATACCCGTTAAACGTTACCTTCCGGTTTGGCAGTGATAAAGGTTGCACGGTCCGTGTGTCTTTTCCTTCTCTCAAGCAAATACTGAGCTTTGCCCAAAGTTCATTTCACTGCTGGGGGAGTTTTCATTTTTGCCCAGAAAATTTGATCTAGCTGACGATTGCCAAACAAGCAAATGTAATTGCAGAACAAATTGTAAGATGAGTTGGGTAAGTCAAAAGCTGATTGGTGACTGAGAAGAATGAAAACATTTTGATTTCTCTTTCAGCATTTCCGTAGTTGCAGAAGAACAGTGTCCTGTTGCTGGCATAGCAGAGGGAACTAAGGTAAGTCACGCATCAGTCACATACGTGCTTTAAGGGTTTTATTATTATTAGCCAAATAAAAAAGGTTTTTTATTAGCCCCAGACACTTGTATTTCTGCCAGATCCTCACCAAGGTATTTTCTGTTTCTCTGATATGCTGATAGGTTTCTCTTGAGGTAAAGTCTCATTACAGAAACATCCTCAGAATGTTTTTGGCACTTGAAGTTCAAAGCTTTCTTGCATGTGGAAGGCCTCCCTTTATAGTCAGAGATTATCAAGCTTACAAGGGGGGCTGGGAAATAGTCGATGTGAAATGGATCACAGCGTTAAGCTGCAAGCCTTGTCCCGCTTGTGCTTTGTGCAGAGTCCAGAGTTAAAACCCTGAATTGTCCATAAAAACTGTAGATCAGATGTGTGGACTCGGTTTGACACAACAGGGACACGCTGGTTTGTGTAAACTTGCATCCCTTGAGTGACCTGGCTCCCTTTGTATCTTGTGCTTTCTGCATCAAAAGGTGACAAACTTCCTTTTATTGCAGACAGAAAGAGCTAAGAAAGCTTCCTAGTGCTGTAGGTGCTGCCTCATGTCCGCCTGCTTTCACTGGCCCTTTCCTTTCGGCTCCCTGAGAAGAAAATACAGCTACTCCAGACATCTTATCCTCTCAGAGGGTGAGGAACAGTCAAAATTCCTGAATTTTTTTTCAGGTGCTGGAAAATCCTAGCAGTGAATTGATAGCGATGGATGGCACAGAAGAGATGGAACTATCTGCTGCAGAACAGCAAGACCAAGATATTGTCATGTGCAGCCTGGGGAAGGAGAGCGGCACAGAGGCCAACTTTGCTCAGTCTGGAGAACCAAAAATCCATCAAACAGGTGCGTGTCTTAAAGCTGCTTACTATATACAATACACAATATACCGTGTGGTATTGCTGGGGCCTCCTGTTTATTCTGTTCTCTATTTTCTCTTGGAAATCCCTGTCGCTGTAGTTTGGTTAAGCTACATTTGCCACTGGCAAAACCTCCCATGGCTGCTGTGACTTAGGCACACGTTGCACCTGAGCAAACAGTGCTCTGGGGTTTTTCTGTGTAGATTCCATGTGGTATGTGAAGGAGAAAGCTAACAGAAAACGCTTGAAGTAGAAGTAAACACGGATGAGGGTTGGTTGTTTGGGTTTTTCAGTAAATGCAGAAAAAGATGCTGTTTTTTCAGCTTTGGCAGCGTCAGACTAACTTTTTTTAAATGAAATATTCTTTTTCAGATGTGTCCTGTAGTGATTTGATGTCCTTTGGCAGCAATCCTTTTGATATGGTACGTTGATCTTCAGGTTTCTTTGACTAAGGCAATCTGCATGTTACGGTGCCATTAACCTTTCCTGCAGAATCAGCTGCTGAAGTAAATTAAACTCTGTAAGATGTTATCAAGCCAATTCTCATAACTTACTCCAAATAGAAGGGACGATTCCCGTCTCCCTGCTCAGGCTTGCACTGTTATCCCTTATTGCACATGAGGAGCGTAGGATGAGTTGAGACGTTTGTAACAGGAGAATGGCTGATTCTTATCAGACCGATCCTTTAAATTTATATTTCTCATAAATGTCCTTGTAAATATTTATTATATATTTATAATGAACGGCCTGGCCTTTTTCCTCCACTTTCTTCTTGGAATTTTTCAGGTCTGTCCCTTTCCTTTATTTTTTTTTAATAGCTTTAACTGTTAGAGCTGAAGTAAGATTCAAAGGGAAAGACAGGTGTGGAAAAAGTTTCAGATTGTTGAAAGAATTTGGGCATAGAGTTTCTTGGGTCTTGTGAAAAATTCTCTTTACGATCGGGATTACTGCTTTAAGCAATGAGTGTCTTCTTATTTTATGTCTGGAAATAAGCCTGCAAAACGTCTCTTAGGAAGGTTGTGGTACTTAGAGTGATAAATGATTTCAACGTGTGGCTGTTGCTTTGGGACAAGGAAGGGACCTTCAGAGCTCACCCAGCGCAACCCCCTGCAGGCAGCAGGGACATCTGCCCCCAGAGCAGGGGGCTCAGAGCCCCAAGGGCCAACCTGACCTGCCATGGGGCCAGCGATGGGGCTGCTGCCACCT
>NW_010398733.1:18684-19104 GCF_000710305.1 Buceros rhinoceros silvestris
TTCTCTCTGCTCTGTCGCTCCCTCTGGCAGTGGAACCATCCCCCTTGTCCTGTCCCCACAGCCCCTGCTGACCAGCCCCTGCCCAGCTTTCGGACACCCCTTGCAGCACTGACAGGCTGTGCTCAGGTCTCCCCGCAGCCTCCTCTGCTCCAGGCTGAACCCCCCCAGCTCTCTGCCCTCTCCTCCCAGCAGAGGGTTCCACTTTCAACATGTACTGACCTGCTGCAGGTTTCAGCCCTGCCTGACAGGTCAGGGCTTTGCTTACTCTAAAGCCACGACATCTCTGCAGTGCTGAGTGAGAGGCAGGAGAATCGCATGTGGCTCCTGTTCCCTTGACAGAAGCATTTTCTGCTGGCTTTTGCCCCGCGGTGTGGCAGGGACCTCCCATCCCTAAGCAGCTGCCCGACAGGAATTAATCTT
>NW_010398733.1:19257-22779 GCF_000710305.1 Buceros rhinoceros silvestris
GCCCCCCCCATCCATAAGCAGCTGCCTGACAGTAATTACTCTTGGTTTGGCATTTTTACAGATGTCATTAGAGAAAGAGGAATTTGCTCTTAGCTCATGTCGTGCCATCGCAGGGGTGTTTTGCAGAGCAGATAACTGTTCCTCGAACACTTGGCTCATCCTCTGGTTTCTCCACAGCCCATGCTGGATGCGGAGCTTCTCTTCACTCCAGTCAAGAGCAAAGCCCAGAAGTTTGCAGCAGTGGAAGCACTCAATGACCTGATTGTATTTTCTCCCCTTTCTCCCTCTGGGAAGAAATAAAGAGTGACTTGAAATTCCAAATGTGTAAATTACACTAACAAAGCCCCACGAAGGGTATCTGGAATGCAGCCTGCTGCCCTTGAAGGGCTGTTCCAAGAAAATGAATTCCTGTAGTATTTTGTAGTGGAACTTACTCAGCTGTTGTGTAATGTTTTATGGTGCAGTCACTACGCACTGTAAGTACTGGTGTATGTCAGTAGCAGGGTGTTTGCTGGTTGTACCTGCAGCATCCAGTGATCGCTCATTCTGCAACCTGAAATATTTTTATTTTTGTATAATTTCATGTATTTCCTGTCAAATTCACGTTGTAAAACTATTCATCTTGAAGCTTTCCTGACCTGACCTTCCCTACCTCATGCGTTGTTTCTGATGCGAGAGCACCTTCTGGAGGTAAGACTCAGCCCGTTGTCCTCCCCCCAGCCCCTAAGCACTGTTCGTACTTGGTGGCTGCTGGGAGGGCACTGGTGTGCCCTCAGCCTCCAGTATCCTGGTCATTAACAACTCTGCCTAATCAGCAGCTGCAGCAGGGTGTATGTAGTTCTTCCCTGGTGCTTAACAACCTCTTGCCTTGTGACAGTAAAAACTATCTCAGAGCAGGGATTTCTGAGTCAGGTTGTATCCGTCCTGGCCCTGTATTAAAACAGGCAGTGGTTGTTATTTTCTTTAAGGGCACCGTTATCTATTGAGAATCTTCAGTACCTTCATGCCCAACATTATTCTCTGCTTTTCCATGTGAAAATCTCTTAACCTTGCTCTCTGACCAAAGTTGGCATGTTAATTAATCCCAGCTGCCTCTCACATCTCCTTCCTGATGCATCCTCTTACCTGGACTGTGAGATATTTATGCAGTTACACTCTCTATTGGAGTAGTGGTATCAGAGCACCTCCAGTTGCTGTGTTTTTAACAAACATCTGACCAGGCTGCTTCTCACCGTGGTGACCTTAGTGTAACACACACCTTCCACTGGCCCGTAGTTCAAACCAAGCAAAGGGGACTCAACTCCCTCGGCAGAAAGCGTTGCCGCTACAGCCGGGGCAGCTCGAGTCCTGGGGGTGTACCAGGGAAGCTGTGCGCTGGTTACACGGAAATAAATAGGGGAAGCTACTGTGCTGGAACCAACTTCCTTCGTTACTGAACTCTGGTTCTATGGGTCGTTTCACAGGCAGCTCTTATGGGCTTGCCTGTGCTGTCAGTCATCACCACTCTGCAGTGAAGAGTGGGGACAAGGGACTTCGGCACCAGCTGTTCACACTTAGGCTGATTTTAGTGGTCTGCTGCTCTAGGTCTGCTGGGACTTTCCATGTTGCTGCTTGTAACTGGCCATCTCCACGTATAAATGAAGCAACTCTTAAAGAAACTTCACTAGTGGCTGTTGTGCTGTTCTTGTTTTGCCAACACAACCAGGGCAATGACTCACAGCGAAGAGAATGTACTTTTTTTTTTTCTACCAGCCTGACTCATGAGCTGAATTTGCCAATAAACCTCCCCACCCCTGAAACCAGTCTTGACTCATGCACAAGTGATGAGGGGGGAGAAGCGCAAGGCTTGTGACCCGTCCTGTGGAGTATGTAACACTTGTATAAGCTGTGTCTCCCTTGTGAGGGAAGTACCTTCAGGTACTTTTGAAAGGAAGGAGAGGGGTAACTTTTGTAGTCATGGTCTAGGGGAGGTTTTGCTTCCCCCAGCTCTCACCTCCTTCCTGAAATACCTCATTGGAGTCAGGATCAGAAGCTTAGGAGTCTTCCCTGCTTTCCACTGTTTCCTAGTGGACAACTTCAGTGAGGTGACAGTCATGAAATAAGCATAACCCATTCACAGCCTGGTCAGGCACCTCCTCCTCCTGCCCCGGGGCAGCTATTTGAAGTCCTTTGCTGCACTGTTTTGATTGCTTTTGTGAAAAAGGAGTAACTGCTGTACCTAGCAGAGCAACTGAGGCTGCCCTAGTCCACAGGACCAGCGCGGTGCCACAAGGTGCTTTCCCAAGTACTCTTCTCCTCCAGATCAAAGGGCTCCTCAACATCGCCCTGTGTCAGGGAGATCCTCTGCCTCTGGCAGGAATTCAGGCACATCCCCTTTTGAACTCAACTTGCTAGAGGATATTGAAAACAAATTTTACTTGTGAAAGTATGTTTTATTACCTCAAAGTATTCATGGAAGAAGGCTCTTCTGTTGCAGCCATATTAAAAGCACTAAGTTGCCGTTAAAGTTACACCTCCGCCGTTATATCATGGTGGGCAGGACGCTGGTGAGGGTGATGTCCCCAGCGATGCAGAGCTTGGTGATCTTGTCCAGCTGCTTCTCACGGAAGTTGTACTGCAGCAAATGAGCATCATCGACCGCTACTTTGAAGTGATCCGCCTCGCAAAGGATCTGGAGCTGAAACAAACACCCCAGGTCAGCCCAAAGAGAACCATCGGAGTGTTCGAGGAAGGAGTTCTCAGCCTCGAGGAGGTCGACGCTGGCTGAAGGCTGCTGCCAGCTGAGTCCAGCCTGGGGAAGTGGACGAGCTGGTGCAGCAACTTGCAGCTGCAAGGACACCGGTGACCTTCACCTTCCCCACTTTCTCCTGCCGCACTTTCTCCTCCATGCTTTAGCCCCCAGTTTCTGCCGCCTCATGCCTATGATAGTGTTCCCAAGAAGCAGCACTCTGCGGTTTGTGCAGTGAGAGCCGCGTTCTCACCAAATGTGACCCTGTTTTGTGGACAAAAAGCTCCCAAAGAGAGATTACAGTGAGTCTTATTGCACAGCCCTGGCCAGACCCTCCCGGCACAGAGTGCAGGTGCTCTTGGCTCATTCAGACTGAGTTCTGGGAGGGTTTTGTTACCTTGAAGGGTTTTCCAGCTTCAAATGGAAACCTAGGAGCTGTCCTCTCCTCCTTTCCCCAGTTATTCTGGAACATTGAATTGCAGACGATGACTTTCCTGTTGTCCTCCTTGAAGCGGGGATTGAAGTGGAAGGCAATGTCATTCCCTTTCTTGAAATCCAGTGAAAACCTGCAAAGACAGGAGGGGATTTGCTGCTGCCCTGGGCTCTGCTCTGGCCTTGCCAGAAGTAGCAGCAAGTGGGTGGGAGGAAACCACAGCCCCTGTTAGGTGATGAGAGGACATTTACACATTCATTACATCAGTTTGACACCAGAGGGGTGTTCTTCGGGAAGAGAAGGCAAATTCCAGCCCCCCTGTTCCTGTCCAGCAACACCCCACAGAGACCCCCCGCCCCAG
>NW_010398733.1:22869-24096 GCF_000710305.1 Buceros rhinoceros silvestris
CCCCCCGCCCCAGTACCTGTTTGGTTTGGGGTTGATGGTCCCGGTGATGGTTATGAGCAGCCGAGGCATGAGTCCCGCCTGCAGGGGCAGCTCGAAGGGAACTTTCTGGCAGACAATGGGGATTTCGTGTTAGTAAAAAGCATGCTGGGCACTGGTGACACAGTGACAATCTATGTTCCCCCCTCTGCTCCAGCAGACAGCCAGCCCCAAGTCCCTCCTGTGGCCAAGCAAAATCGGTGAGGACACAGGAACCCTTATAAAGTGATGGAGCTGTTACCATGGGAGGAGCTGGTCCTGCCTGCGGAGGAGGAGGCCCAAATCCAGGGCCACTGCGCGGTTGTCCTGGGGCAGGATGTGGCCCTGGTCCTGCTGGCGCTCCAGGGAATGCTCCAGGTGGTGCCGGATACAGTCCGTGTCCTGCTGGTCCTCCTGGATATGGCCCCGGTGCTCCAGGATATGCTCCCGGTGCTCCGGGGTAGGTCCCTGGAGGACCAGCATATGGTGGGAACCCGCCAGGAGCGGGCGGCTGGTTCCCCCAGGAGGGCCAGCCTTGGGGTGGGGGTGCAGAGGGGTTGTTGCTGGTGGGCAAAGCGTCGGATAACTGGGGAGAGAGTGGAGAAGAGGAGGGTTAGGTGGGGGACATTAATCCTGGGGTCGGGCTGAGTCGTCCAACACCCAGATTTAGTAGCCTACAGCATGCACCAAGGGCAGGAGGTCAACTGCTCCCCAGCAGCGGGGCAGGTTGAGTGCCTGGGCCGAGGTTTCCAGAGAACCAGTAAACACCTATGTCACTGGAGTGGATCTGGGGGGTTACGGGGGTTAGCAAAGACGTGTCCCCATCCCTGTCAAAGGTCCTTGCTTCAAGGCAAGGCAACAATCGCAGCTCCCCCACCCCGCGGGTTTATGAAGACATCCATACTTACAGAGAAGCCGTCTGACATTTTTCCTGAAATAAAAAGACAAGAGGATGCTGAAGTCATTTTTAACACCCAGCATCCAAAAAATAAAGAGTTTTGAGAAGAGTTGCGGTTTACAGCAGCAACGGGCTGGGAATTGGTGAGTGCCCATCACGTACCTGCCAGGCAGAGCCAACAGCTCTGATACCACAGAACAATCCCTCGTCCGATACCTGTGGGAGAAACGGAGGGTCACCACCACCAGGAGCAGCCTCATGGCTCCGGCGGCGCAAACAGCCCCGACGGGTGAAAACGGCCGCTGGGGGGGTCA
>NW_010398733.1:24179-26221 GCF_000710305.1 Buceros rhinoceros silvestris
CCCCGACGGATGAAATCGGCCGCTGCAGGGTTGATGTTGATGCAGCGCCACTGTGGACATTACAGCGCTGCTGCTGCTGCTGCCAAACGGAGATGGGACACCGTGCTGTGGGGACCTGCTGCTGCTCTGCCCCTGAGCTCTTGGCTCCCTGCAGCCTCCCGGTGGGTTTTCACTGGGTTTTTCTCGTCACTTGAAGAGAGGCACCGCGCAGCACCGCAAACCACGTGAGCACCCTCATCCCCCAAGAACCACGGGCCAGTGTGGAGCTCTGCACTTGATCCACCCCCAAAATGCCTGAGCCAGGAAGATTTACTCCAGCCTCGAAACACTTTTCATAAGGGAAAAAACCCCAAAGGGCGGTGGGGGTGAGCTGGTCGTGAGGGATTCTGAGTGACACTCGTGACACCAGGCAAGGGGAAGGTGCCAGGCGACCACGCTCTGCCCCCACAAAGGCATGTGAAGGAGCGGAGCTCTCGGTGGGCTGAGTAACGCAGCCTCAGCGCCCACTCACATCACGGGAGCGGTTTTGTCCTACACGTTATTCACTGCCCAGTCCCCGAGGCACCATCCCGGAGGAGATTCCTACAAGAAACCCCCAAACAAAATCCCTGCAGCAAACACAAGCAGCGTGGGGGGTTACCAATCCAGCACAGCACGTCGGGGGACAGGCAGCCACCCCACGACACAGGCCTGGAAGGGCGAGAGGAGAGCAGGCAGCCATGGGTGGAAGTGGAGGTGGAGGTGGAGAACGTCACAGAGAGGACACAGGCCACCGGATAAAAGGTGCTTTAGAAGTTTTATGAGTCCCCACTGAGCTGCAGCAGGGCCAAACGTGCAGGACAGCCGCAGCCTGGGCTGGTTCCTCCCATCAAAGAGAGCATTCATTAAAGAAGAGGGGAAAAAATAAAAGGGGAGGAGAGGCGGGAACAGGGAAGGAAAAGGAAAATTCCACGTTGAAAACAGAGAAGGAAATTTCTCTCTGAAACAGGCATCTGGGTGCATTTCTGACACCATTTGGGCTGCTGAACTGGAACTCACTTATCTCTCCCCGGCAGCTCTCGGGGTCTCACCGACCTGACGGAGGATCGGCTGCGGGGCACGTCCCACGGCAGACGCCTGTACAAGCCCCAGGTATTTCCTACATTCACAGGAAGCAGAAAAGCTTCTATTTGGGAACTAAACAGAAGTTTTCTTCCCCTCGGCGCTATTTCTGCAGCGATTTTCCAGGGTGTCTTTCCGGGTGTCTCCAGCCTCCCACGCACTGACGGTCATTCCCACCCCTCGGCGTGGTTTTGGGGGGCACGGGCAGGGCTACCCCAACTCCCTCCTTAATATTCCCCATCCCCCGGCTCTCCCACACAGCCCCTCGAGCCAGCCCTGGCTGACGGTGTTAACCCGGAGCCCTGGCACAGCTGCCCTGGGATGGTGTCCCACCTCCCACTCCCACGCACGACAGGACGAGCACACCCTTAACCCTTTTCTTTGCCAGGCAACACACGCCTCAGCCCCACTGCTGCTCCCCCTGCTCCCACCCGGGACCCCCGCGGGTGGGTGCACCCACTCACCTGCGCTGCGGCGGCTCCCGGGGGCACTTCCTGGGCTGGGATCCCACGGTGCTGGGTGGACACGGACACGGACACGGCAAGGGGGAACCCGCCTGCTCGGGGCGGGGATGGGGCGGGGAAAGTCGCTGGCAGCACAATAACATCCGTTTAAGTGCTTTTATTTCGTGGTGACGCCAACAGGCAAAACCACACCGGGAAAAATTGGGGCTTGCCGTGGTTTATGTCTCGAGTGGGTTTATTGCCACGCTTTTCATTTGCCTCAGAAACACACTCATTTGGTTTTAAATTTTAAATGTTTTCTGCTTCTCTCTAGAGACTGCCAAGAAAAAAAGCCGAAAAAGCTTTGATTTCCACCCGCTGCAGCGGGGCCGGCAGAGGAGCAGCCCTGGAAAGCTGGGAGCAGCAGCTCGAATTCCAAGGAGCGCGAGTTTACGGCAGGGTGTGGGGGAATTGTCTGCTGTTTTGTTTGCGGGGTGC
>NW_010398733.1:26391-28400 GCF_000710305.1 Buceros rhinoceros silvestris
GAGGAACAGGAAGAAAAAGGTGGGCTTTGGTGCTGAAATTCCGATCTGCTGCACGGGGCTGCTGGGAGGAGAATAGAGTAGAAATAGAAATAGAAATAGAAATAGAAATAGAAATAGAAATAGAAATAGAAATAGAAATAGAAATAGAAATAGAAATAGAAATAGAAATAGAAATAGAAATAGAAATAGAAATAGAAATAGAAATAGAAATAGAAATAGAAATAGAAATAGAAATAGAAATAGAAATAGAAATAGAAATAGAAATAGAAATAGAAATAGAAATAGAAATAGAAATAGAAATAGAAATAGAAATAGAAATAGAAATAGAAATAGAAATAGAAATAGAAATAGAAATAGAAATAGAAATAGAAATAGAAATAGAAATAGAAATAGAAATAGAAATAGAAATAGAAATAGAAATAGAAATAGAAATAGAAATAGAATAGAAATAGAAATAGAAATAAAATTAGAAATAGAACAAAAATAGGATAGGATAGGATAGGATAGGATAGGATAGGATAGGATATTTCAGATGGAAGGGACCTACGATGATCCACCTGCCCCACCACTCCAGGGCTGACCAAAGGTTTTCAGGGACACACCCTGTAATTAGTGTCATTAAAGATGTAGAAGCTGCTTCTTTAAGGCAGCGCTGAACGATGCGGTTTCGCTGATACCACAAGTGATTTTAGCATCCTTTAGCATCGTAAAATGCTTGTCACAGGGCAAACCTCAGCGTGGAAAAGTGCCACAGGCTGGTGAGAGGTGCCAGGGATGCCCCAGGGAGCGGGATGATCCGCTCAGGGAAACACTTGAACAGGGAGCGCGGCTTCACCCGCCTTTTGCAGCACCCAAACCTCTATTTACCGAGGTAAACAGACACTGCAAAAGCTTTGGGGATGTTTTGCGGCAAAGGGTCCCGGGGTGGGTTTAAGTCAGGGGTATGGATGGATCACTGGTACAGTACAGGAGTGTCTGGAGCTTCCTGAGCCTGTAACACAAGCAGAAGGAGATGGCTGCTCCTCAGAACAGCCCTTCAAGCCTGTGCTCCAGCATCTGTCTAAAACACCCTTCTGAGCCTCCCCACAAGAGGTGGGATCCCCCCAAACGTCTTTGGCAAGAGATATTTCCTGAACAACCTCTATGCTCTTTTCAGAACTTTGCTGAGAGGCTCCAGATCAAAAGGGTTTGCCTGTTTTCCCCAGTTCCAAGGCCATAAGCGTTGTGCTTCCAGTTATGCAACGGCAACACGGTGTTAAAAAAAAAAAATCTTGACCCAAAGTGAAAACACAAATCAAAATCTGGGCTAATTTCTTCACTTAAATAAACCGAGCAGCAGCGAGGACGGGGAGTGAGCAGCCTTCCGGCCTTCACGGGGTGGGTGCTGAGCCCTTTGCATGCAGAGCTTTGAAACGTCTGCATTTTTCTTCGCCCCGTGTCGTCTGAGTCATCCCGTTGTGACTCACGCGGTCAGACATGGAGGTTTGCAGGCTTTGCCTCTCGGGACGGAGAAAAGAGAGCAGCTGGGTTTATTGCAGTGCACGAACGCGCTGGCTCCGAAGGAGACACAAGTGACAGCCAGCATGTCTCTGGCTTGCGTGGCCTTGCAACCCAGGGACGGCTGCTTTCCAAATGTTGATAAAAAATGAGTAATTTCTCAAAAATGGGGCGTGTTGATGGGTAAACATTGGCCAACAATGTCTGCTCACAGCCCATAGGCCCCCCCGTGTGCTGGGCTCATCCCCAGCAGCGCGGGCAGCAGCTGGAGGGAGGGGATGCTGCCCCTCTGCCCCGCTCTGCTCTGGGGAGACCCCCCTGCAGCGCTGGGGCCAGCTCGGGGCTCCTCAGCCCCGCAGAGACACGGAGCTGCTGGAGCGGGGCCAGAGGAGCCCCAGCAGTGACCCGAGGGTGGAACCCTCTGCTGGGAGGAGAGGGGAGAGAGCTGGGGGGGTTCAGCCTGGAGCAGAGGAGGCTGCGGGGAGACCTGAGTGCAGCCTGTCAGTGCTGCA
>NW_010398733.1:28666-29062 GCF_000710305.1 Buceros rhinoceros silvestris
TGCGCCCTGCAGGGGGTTGCGCTGGGTGAGCTCTGAAGGTCCCTTCCCACACAAACCATCCTGGGGTTCTGTGATTATTAGACATTTTCCTCTAGCGATAACCTTGGACAAGCTGTTCTGCAAGAGTCTCCAAGTGCCACCCCCTGCTGAGTGCTGTTTATTGAGGGACTCGCCTGCCATCGTGTCACAGCTATGTTTACCGCTGGGTTAATTAACTACATACTATGGTAGTTTGCAAGAAGCCATTTAAGCTGATGAGCTGCACAAGACTGAGTAGATAAAAAATTAACGGATGGAGACAGGACGCTAGAAGCCAAGAGTGGAGGTGACAGGCGAGCAGGGGGCTGGAGCCGCAGCCACCTCGTGTCACCGCAGGGGCAGGGAATGGCGGGGGCC
>NW_010398733.1:29200-30779 GCF_000710305.1 Buceros rhinoceros silvestris
CGCAGGTGCAGGGACTGGCGGAGACAGCCGGCTGTGCCACGCCAGCCCCAGTCCTCCACAGGAAAGGGGCAGGAGGATGCTGAGTTTGCTTGAGGGTTGAGGGTTGGTTTGTTTCAAAGAACAGTTTAAAAAACAAGCACATTTTTATACACAACGTGTGTAAACGAAATCATTGTGCGTGGGGTCGGCAGCAACCGTCATGTGCAATGTTCAGGCTGCGGATCTACCATCAAGGCCATGCCTGGGGCAATCCCAAGGTGCTAAATTCAACTGTCATTTCTCCTTTCTCCCCAGGCGTCCTCCCAGGGCTGGGGAACGGGAACCTGCACAACGTCACCTCCTTTCTCAGACACAGGCATGAGGTTCCGAGTGCCACGGATGCCTTTGTGGAGCCCCACGCTGCACCTCCCTGAGATGCCACTTCAGTTTCAGCCCCGCATGCCAGTGCCTGAGTCACCTCTGGCTCTCAGAAGAGGTGAAAAAGGGCATCGCCACCGAAGCAGGCACCAGGAGTCCTCTCTGTTGCCTCCCCAGGCTCCTGCGTTACCCACCCAGGACCTCCAAAAAGAGCCTCCTGCAGAGAATCCAGCAGCTCCACTCGTCCTCACACAGCCCTTTCTGGGGGAGATGGTTCATCCAAGAGCCTCCTTGGCTGCGGGACTCACACAGCACCACCACCAAACCTCACCTTGCTCAGCGTTAGTGAAAAAATCAAAGCAGAGGGAAGTTGAGAACGTCGATAACCCAAGTTTGACAGCAAAGGAAGCAAAAGCAGCTCGCAGCACCAGCCCTGCTGCTCACATGCATGAGCAGGTCTGGGCTTGCTCTCTTTTTCCTGCAGCAGCTCCTTTTTATTCCTTCTTTATCAAGCACAAAGCAAAACTCCCGCCTTTGCAGCTGCTTTCTCCCAGAGTACCAGCGCCGGACCGCAGCTCACCCAGTTCCCCCCTTGCTCTGACAGCCCCAGAACAGCAGGTCCAGCCCCAGGAAGCTTCACACAGCTTCTAACACTGTGAATGAGCAAATCCACGGGAGAGTTTGAAGCTTTTCTATTATTAAAGATGAACAAATGAGAAGCACTTTGTGCCTGACGTGCTGATCTGAGCGTTAAGCTGCTTTCCAAGTGTTAAACAAGTCTTGCAGCGATTTGTGTCAACAGAGCTTTACAAAAGTCCTCAAAATCCCCCTGGCTTCGAACTTCAGAGGGATAACCACATCCTCCTCCTCCTCCTCCGCACCAAGCTCATCCCAGTTGCCTTTATGGTCCTTCATCCTAACGTGATTGAGTAACTGGATCCCTACAGCGATCCCATGCAGATGGGGTGGAAGGCCCCCGTGGCTTGTTGCCATCAAGAAGATGAGGTCTAGCGCTTTTCTTGGCCATGCTCTGCGCTTGCTCAAGCACGCAGCCAACTCATTCAGCCTTCCAGAAAAATAATCCACCCTGAAATAGCGGAAGGAAGAGTGCTGTGTGGCAGGAGGGGCTTGGAGCCATTCAAGACCCCCCCGCCACAGGCAGAATGTTTCTTTGGGTGTAGGACCAGAAGATCCAAGGGGCAGGAGGAGGGCTCGCACAGGG
>NW_010398733.1:30804-31812 GCF_000710305.1 Buceros rhinoceros silvestris
AGCGAAGGGAAGAGTGCTGTGTGGCGGGAGGGGCTGGGAGCCATTCAAGCCCCCCCCGCCACAGGCAGAATGTCGCTTTGGGTGTAGAACCAGAAGATCCAAGGGGCAGGTGAAGGGCTCGCACAGGGCTCCCGGGGCTTGCTGCCTCCAGCCACGGGAAAGATGCCTCACGAGGAGAGTAAAAGCCCCTTGCGATACCACACTGAACATACGGGTTGGGGAGAAAATCTGAAAAGAAAACCCGAAAAGAAAACCCAACAGCTCAGCCTGGTCCAGCAGAAGGGCAGCTGCAACCCCAACCCTGCCGGGAGATCACTTTGAAATCAGTTTATTACAGCAGCAATCACAGAGGCGTTTAGGATGGAAAAGACCTTTAAGGTCACCGAGTCCCGCCGCAATGGGTGGCTTTTACCGCAGCTCAGGGACACAGAAGAGGTGGGACGGGGCAGAGCGCTGCGGCAGTCCCCGGCGGGTTCGCAGGCTCTCCCTCCTCTCTGCGCGGCTTTTGAGACTCGAGTTTGTCAGAGCAAATGGCAGGAATTCATCCTCTGTGACACCTTACACCAAACAGGGCTCGGATTTAAACCTCATTTGTGCTCTTCCCGTGGAAGTCAAACCTAGCACGGTGTAACACGAGTCTGTGCAAAGTTGTGCGTTATAAAGACACTTCCCAGTCCCTACAGTGCTGTTGGTTTTCCCCATTTTTTATCAAGTTCGGCGTTAAAAATCATCAACACCAGATCGAGCGTCTCCGCCAGGGAGGATTTGCCAAGGAGGGAGCAGCCAGAAGCGCTGGGAGCAGCGGCAGTGCCCTCTGCTGATGGCAGCCACCAGCTCGGAGAGCGAAAAGCCGGGAGGGACCTCACCAGGCTTTGCTCTTACACGAGCTCTGAGCTCATGTTTCCAGCATCTGATTTTTCTTTGAACTGCCCAAAGCGGGTTTTGCTCGGTTCATGCCACAGACGCTCGTTTTAGCAGCTCCTCACTCTGACAGCCAGTACGGACCAA
>NW_010398733.1:32185-45430 GCF_000710305.1 Buceros rhinoceros silvestris
CGCTTGCCTTTCGCAGCAGGAAAACAGGGACAGCACCAGGGTTGAAATGTGTCAGGGAAGCATGAAGGGGAAGCTGCTGAGGGTTTGAAGTGCCTCTGTTAAGAAGATTTCAAGATAACCACCTCTGATGTTGTCTCCCTGAGGAGCACCAACAAACTCCAGCTTCGCACAGCCCAGCCGCACCGAGAACAAGCACCGGGATATTAAAGCATTAATTCTTCCCATGTCTAAGCTAACTTAAAACCAGGATATCCTGCCACCTTCGCTGGGCTGGAGGGAAGAGAGGGAAATTAGACGGCCCAGGCTTCAAAACCCCGCTGAACAGTTTCTATGCCGAGCATGAAATGCTTATGGAGGACACGTGCTCTGGATGAGCTTCCTCCCCCTGACCACCAGCCGAACACAAGTGCCTCCTCACCAAGGCCGTGGTGTCTGCGGCAGCACCGGCGTTTGGCTCTGCCCCGTTCAGCGGAACACGTTGTGGGACGTACGTGTGGCTACATCAGAGAATTCATCTGCTTTAAAGAAAACTGGGGTGGTGGCAGAGGTGGGGGGACAGGGAGATGTAGGTTCAGTCAGTGTTGCTGACAAGAGAAACCAGTGTGGTGACTGATGGCCCAGCTTGATGCAGCAGTTTAAGGGTTAAGTGCGGCGAGAACTCCCTCCCCTCATCACCCCATGAGTCTGCAGGAGCAGGTAGGATCTCGGGCAGAGAGCAGAACTAGGAGCTGAAATTAAACCCGAAGACATGCCAGGTGACTTCTGAGCGTGAACCCTCCCCACTGGGGGGCACGAGAAGGTTGCAAAGAGGAGGGTGGTTTCTCTCTCACCCTCCCACGGAGCAGGGAGAGAACCTTTGGAGAGCGACACTACAGAATGGGGGCGCTCACACTATCACACCAACCTTCTGCTTATCTAGGTAAGGTTATAGCTGATCCTCCCACTGCACCTACCGTGAAAGCGCCTTTGGACAGCGAAGTGTGCAAATATGTAGCCACCGCCCCTCTGCAGACCGTGCCCTCGAGCACCCTGCGCAGGCAGGTGCCACGCACCCAGGTATCGCTGACCCTGGCTGAAGCCCACTCGGCGCAGCACTCGCCACTGCCAAGGGTACCTACATCCGCCCACGCAGCACATCTGGAGCCAAGTCCACTCGGGATCGTTCTCCAGCCGCCCCGGGGTCAGCTCTCTGCACTGTGTACGGCGGTGACAGTTAATCCTGCAGCACCTACTAGTTGATTAGAAGCTTCAAGCTGAAACTTTTGTTTCTTGATTTGCCAGCTGACTCTTCACACACTCATCTGTGCGGTGCCTGGTGAGGAACAGCTGTTGGGAGCGTCCAGAACCGCATCCCAGTAGCGGAATCCTGTGCTCATGGATGAAAACTCTCTTCCTTGGTCAGACGCCAGAGGGCTCTGGCTAAGGACAACCCTCCCACCCCCGGGGCTCCTCCTGGCCAGCATGGAGGCCGTTCTGAGCAGCCTGCTCAGGGAATCCACGCCTGGGCGCAGAAATGGGTCTGAACTCACCCAGCGAGAGGTGAGGCATCTGCCTTCTCACCAGCAGCGCGTGACTCACACGTCCTGTGTCGTGGGTCTGGCCACGCACACCCCCACCACCAGGCAAGACCCCTGGAGTAGTTCTTTTCCAAACTAACTCCTCCCAGAATTACGTAGGGAATTCTCACTTGTCAGGTGCTCCCCAAACATTTGGCAGGAGTTTTGGGGGCCAGCAGGGCAGTCAGCAGTTGACATCGTGGGATCAGCACACCCTCGTCTTCACCTCTATCATCCACAACTGCTGCAAGAGACAATTGACTGGAGGCATCCAGAGGAGCGGACAACCCCACAGCCGAGCTTTTATGATAAAGCCCTGGCCACGCTCTGGATTGTTCTACTGACAGGATTCCCTTTGGGCATGGTCTAAGAAAAGCGTGTTGTCTAAGCCTTAAAGCAGAGAGTTATTTTTGACCCACCCTCTGCTGCTCGCTGCTGCCATTTCTACCTCCCTGACAGGGCGAAGGTGCGGACACCATGAGGAGCATTGGCCAGCTCAGTGCACGCCATTCTCCAAGCCACTCCAAGGAAGAATGTAAACGGAGTGATGCCCAAACTTTGCACGCTCACCGCACGGCCAAGCCTTGGAGCTCCTCGCTTGTCTGCTCTATCCCATCACACTCCTGATAAGCACATCAGAGCACTGGTTTGTGGGTCACTTACCACATCCCCGTGTGAATTGGTACAGGAATTGCTCAGAGCCAGGGGAAAAAATCTACACCGCGTTCTGCACAGTTAAAGCTAAGTCCCGTTTCTCCTCTAGAACGAGCAAGATCAGGTATTTTTTCTCTTAACTAACAAGGCGGTTTGTGAACAGGCGGTACCTGAGGCTGACGTGCCACGACACAGCAACGGCCGCATCCGCATTTAACACGGCTGCAGGAATCACAAAAGGAAGAGGAAAAACACTCACAGAAGTCAAGTCATTCTGATTTTATATTCAGTCTTTGCAAATCCAGGACGTCCCATTTTCACGAGTCATTCAAGGCAAACGGCTACACAAAGCATGTCAAAAGCAGTCATTGAAAAACAGTAAACGCGACAGTCTTGAAAATACGTTTAATGTCTAATCTTATACAAAAGTGACGGCATTTTCAAAAAAATATCAAATCCTGTATTTATAGCTTCTCACTATCATACAGCAATATTTGTTTCGTCTAAAGAAAATACAGCAGCAGGTGATAATCTCTACTTTAAAGATGTGATTGCTTATATTCCATATTGTAAACAAAGGCGGTATGTCGATCTCGAAGCACAAGTCAAAACGAACTCCTCAGCAACTGAACTCAAACGATGCAGAGAAATGTACAAATCCCATTGCGAAAGCTTCAGGCCAGAAGTTGCTCACACTTGACATAAACATGTGATAAAGTTACTACACGGTATATAGTGACAACTGGAGGTTTTACACAATAGATTAACAGGTATATCCTTTCCACTGCTATGCAAAGAACTCGGCTCACAAAAACGAAGGGGTTATGAAACGCTTTTCATGACCTCAAGAAATACGAATATACATTGAAGAACATCCCATATATACTGAATTTTAGCCTAAATGTTCCAGTAATAAATCCTGCCTATTTCAGGAAGAACCTAGAAGTCTAGTTACTTTTACAACTCCCCTTCTTGCTACTTCTGCTTCATCCTCTCCTACCTCTTCCCGTTCCCTGCAAAGACGTTCGGCCAGTGCAGTTCCAGACCGCAGCGCTGCTGCTGCTGCAGGATCCGCTCCGAAGTGGTTTGTTTTCATTACATGATAATCTAAGGCTGCAGGTATCGACAAAAAGCACTTGAGCAAATGCAGTCAACGTTCTCCTATGTTAGTTGGTAATCAGTCTTGCCAAGATCTAAGCCGAGTCTGTTTGGGGGGCAACTGGGGCCTGTTTCAGGTCAGGGAAGACTCACACTTCTGGATCCTATTTCTGGGGGGCAGGTGGTGGGTTGTAAGCTGAAATGTGAAGTATTTTTGTTCAGCTCCAGCACTGTCTTCCTGAAACAAAATATACCCTTTGCTATTAGCTTTTGTGACAACAGCCCCAGCTATGCTGACCCTTTTCTTCTGCGAAATGCTGCAGGACTTTGCCACGAAGGCTGAGACTACCAACCAGCGTCCCCACCAGGTCACCCCACTCGTTTTTAACAAGTCCATCGCATGCAGGAAGCCACAATAAGATACTGGAAGAGAATCAACTCTCTCACAGAGTTCCATGATACAAAGATGCCCTAATGAGCTACCGTGATAAGCAAAATTTGTTCCTAACTCTACCTGCAGAGGCCAAACGAGGATATTCCCAGCTGGGGTGAAACCAACTGTCCCTGGACACAGTCTAGGCTAGGAAGTACCACAAAGAGTGCCAGGACTCCTCGCTGCCACGTGGCTCCACGTCTCGGTCGTCACAGCAAACCCCTCGCACGTGCTGCACAGAATACGGGAACTTCCTGCAGCGCCCACTGGAGCCGGGACAGCTACGCAGCAGCACACGCGCTTCAGCGTCACCTTCGGTGACCCTCGCTCGGTGCGGTGTGAGGACACCGAGCTGGGAACAGAGGATTTCATCCCATTACAGCCCCGGTGAGGCTTCCTCGTTCTCAGCTGTGGCAATAAAGATCTTCGTAGCTGACGGAATTAAAGGTCGTGTCACCAACCGCCAGGAAGGGAATTGTCACATCAGGTTTTTTTGATCTTTTAAGCTCAAGTTCAGTTTCTAGGGACTCCGAAAAATTCTGCCGAGTTTACACGACCCGGCAGCAAAGTCAAATTTTAAATGACTAGAACCCAGATTAGAAACAGGGAAGTACCTCACCCAAGAGGGAGTCGCTTTCTCTTTACACAGACCAAGCCGAACTTCCAACCGCCGCAGCGTGGGAACTGGCAAAGCGCCGCTGCGTCTGCATGCAGAAAACTCACATTTGTCGATCGATTCGAGGTTCACTGCACAGCCAGGCTGTTCCACCTGCACAGAAACACCCATTTGTGAAGGCCAGCAGCGCGCTGACCAGCCAGACCGAGGATTTCGAACGCGCGTCTTCTCCTCCGACGTCCCAGACCGAGCAATTGTTTTGGGTATATACAAAATGCTGAGAAAACCTTCAAGTTCACATGCTCTGTCTCTTTAGTTTGAATTACTGTAGCATGGTCAAAAATTACATTTCTTGACAAAAATCTTGAAACACTTTTTATTGGCATTTTAGAATAACCTGAAAATAGACAAAATATGACTATCCATCCATTCGGCGACCAGCACAAGTCTGGCAACAAGACTTAAAGCATTCGTGGAAATTGAAGAATTAATTTGTTTTTTCCAAGTCCTTGGGCCCGATTCTTTATAACCCTTACTTGGCAAGGCCCATTTTTCCGAGGAAAACTTGCCAACGTAAGAACCACAGATGTTAGTTTTATTTCTGCTCTTCTTAATTCATTTTATCCAACCAAACCGTTCTTCCAGCACACGAGCAAGGTAAATTTATGCAAACTGCTCCTTCATACCTCAAATGCACATACAAGAGGCAAGTATTCTTCACAGCCCCAAACATTACCAAAACAAAAACTGTAAAAATCTCTGTAAGTAGTGGATGGAGGTGGAAAGCTACAGTATTTTGTTGCCCAGAACGTATTCAACGGTAAGGCTGCAAGAGACAATAATACGTGGTCAGTAAAGGCATTTCAAAGTGGGTAAATCATAAAAATTCTTATTAAAAACAAATTCATAGAATCACAGAATTGTTTCGGTTGGAAAAGCCCTTTAAGCTCCTCGAGTGCCCCCGTTCCCCAGCACTGCCAGGTCCCCCCTGCCCCCTGTCCCGCAGCAGCACCTCCACACGGCTGGGAAACCCCTCCAGGGATGGGGACTGCACCACTGCCCTGGGCAGCCTGGGACACGCCTGCACAACCCCAACGGGACAGAAATGGCTCCTCAGGGACAACCTCAACCTCCCATGGAGCAAAAATCCTTGTAATTTGTTATTCCCTCCCTCTGTGCCCTAGAAGCATCTCTCTAGATTACAGAGACTAGAATATTTTCTCTTTCAGGGCTTTCCCCGCTTTTTTTGTCTCTTAGAGAAGGATTTCTAAGTAGTGGAAGACCACCGTAACGTGATGCTTAGGCACACTCCAACGTGCTGTCATTTCACCCTCCTAGTGCATTTAGTGAAGCACTGGAGAGGTTGGCTCCTATTCCACCGACTACAGAAAGCAGAGAGACATGCTGAAACGCCTCACCTGCCCTGCTAGGTCTTACGCTACTGAATTCTTTTAGAGTCATCCAAGACCAAAATCAAATACTCACATGGGGACCACCAGGCATTGACGGAGCACCAGCAGGACCAGATGGCACTTGAAAAGGATTAGGGGGTGTAGGATATAGTCCTGGAGCTGGATATGATCCTGTGGGTGGAGGAAATGGACCTGGCGGTGAAGGTCCCCATGTTCCAGGTGGAACCGTACCCCATGGTACTGTTGGCGCAGCCCCTGGAGTCTGGGTAGGAGTGGAATATGGCCCGGGGGGTGGATATGGCATGCTAGGTGCAGGATACTGCCCTCCCATTGTTGGTCCCCATGCTCCAGAGGGCATGGATCCCCATGGCCCAACGGGAGCAGGAGGTGCAGCTGGCTCTGTTGGACCACCGTAAGGTCTTGGAAGCTCTGGAAAGGGCATATTTGGTGGAGGATATTGCCCTGGTGGGACAGGACCTGGCACAGTTGGGGGTGGATATGGACCACCAGGAGGAGGGCAAGCGGGTCCAGTAGGAGGAGGAGGAAATGGAGCAGGCGGTCCGGGGGGCATTGAAGGATACATTCCTGTGGGCGGAGGTCCGAATGGCACGCTGGAAGCGGACGTGTTTGGCGGCAGTCCGGTCGGTGCCGTAGGGGGAGCGCTTGGGTTGTTCCAAGGATTCGAAGCCGGCCAACCCTGCGGTGGCTGCCCGGGCTGCTGACCAGGTTTTGTACTGCTCACTTTGGAGGTTTTAGCAGGCGACTGATCTGGTAAAGCATCTGCCAACTAAAAGACAAAGCATCAGTGAGAAGGTAAAACGCCTACTGGACTCGCAGACATCCACCCGCTACGAGTAAACATTTCAGTTGCCAAAATGGGAGGAGAAGAGCTCTCTGTCGCTGCACAGAGATGGTTACATTCATTTTTGTGCAGCTTCTATCGTTAAGGTAGAGGAGGCATTCTGACACGCTGCAGCTAGAAAACCAGAGGTAAAAGGCGACCTACCACACGTGGCAATAAGCAACTGCAGCGCAAATCCAGAAAGCAAAGATCTTCATAGCTTTCGTTACAGCTACTCTGGCACTCCTAAAGCACAACGCCTTTGTTAATAGCACAGCGGAAGAGAACCCACGAGGCACCTAACAGCTTCCTACGCTTAGTCCACAGATTGCTACAGCTACCCAAAGGGAAACCGCCACGGCTGCAGCACAGAGGAAATCGCCTCACAACCATAAGCTCCCCTTCTCCTGGAAAAAGTATGTCAGCTTTTAGAATGGAGTAACACAACTGGCTGATCTTCAGGAAAGAAAAACTGTTACTTACCGAAAAATCATCAGTTCCAGACATTTTGCTGAAAAGTAAGGTAAGATAAAGTGAAATTTGTTGAAAATAATAGAAGTATTTCAAGCAAGAGTTCAGGAGACAAACTCTACACTTGTCTCACTCAAACCACAGTCAGTGTTGAACTGGCAGCGCCTCTCAGCAGCAGCTTTGTTTTTATTTTAAGGACTCTGGCCCATCCAAACTGCTACCCAAATACCTTCCTCTTGATAAAGTTCTCATGAAAAGGAAAGTCTTCGGCCTCTGCCTCATCTCATACAGGACCGACACAAAACGTAAATGGGTCACGTTACACTACAAAAAAATATTTCAACTATTCACACCGAGCAGGCAGCAACGCCTGTGAAGTGCTCCAGGTCTTTTCTACGCTGGGACTCAGAAAGGCTGTTTGCAGGTGAAGTCAGTGCAGCGACACCAACGCCCAGTCAAATCCCTGCATAGATCTTCGTGTCAGAAACAAAACCCCGTTTGCTGATGCTTCATCCTCCAATTATTTCAAAACACAAAGTATTAGATGCTCTGATTTATGTTCACTGTCTCCAGCCAGCCTCAACTCAGCACAGATGTGGCAAAGGTGTCGTTAAGGCATATTTAACTTCTAACCACTCAACGCACTGAGAATAGGGACCAACGAGTCACGTGCCACCTTTTTACGAAGGAGCTACAGCACTTGAAGCTTTCCAGAGTGTCACCACAATGGACACTGGCTTTGTCAACCCTCTCCAGCCATACAAGAGCGCAGCTCAAGTTCTATTCAGTTTGACTGACAGCAAATACCGACCAGAGGTGAAGAGCTGTTAAAAGCATCACCAAGAGCTGGTGAAATAGGTGGATGTGCCCCAGTGCAGCCAGGAGGTTTTAGGGGAGAGTGCAGGAGAGAGAGAGAAACGTAAGAGGAGGAAAAACGCAAAATATAAGCCAAGAGTACAAGGGCTACTGCCAAGCTGACCCCCACAATAAACAGTCTTTATTCTCCCTTGTCGATGGCGAAGACCTGCCTGTTAGCAGACACTGGTCTCGGGGACGGAGGTTTGCACAGACAGCCTGCGTCAAGTAGGTTTATAAGCACCAGTCAATTATAAATTACACAATGTAAATAATGTGCAGGCAAACTAGAGTCTTCTCGGAAGCTGTACTGCAAGTTCATTGCTGTCTCTGCAATCTGCTACTCTTAGGACAGTGCTGGACCAGAACACGAGGCCATTGAGCTCAGCATCCCATTTTACCTTCAGCAGCGACCAGCAGGGAGGAACAAGACCAGGGATGACGCTCAGCCCGATACTTCAGTGACTCCAGGCTCAGAGACTCCATCAGTCACAGGCAATTTCTATGGAACGGCAACCCCCAAAGAATTTCTTTTCCACAAACACGTCTAGTTTCCTCATTTGCACCCACCCACTGGCAAGGAACTCTGCAGGGCTCCTATCTGGCACACAAAAAGTCACCTTCTTTTTTGTTTTAAACCTGGATCTTACCAGTTGGAGTTGTTGCTCTTCCGGAGGAAACCAGTAAGTCTATTCTTACCCACCCTGCCTGTGCTGATCATTATTCTACACATTTCTCCTGTTTTCTTTTAGCTGTTCCTCCTCCGGGCTGAACCGTAGCTTCTTTCCTTGACCACTGAGCAGCAGCTACTCCACACCTTTGATTGTTCCCACTGCCTCTCTTTGAGGCTGTTCCCATTCTTTTGTGTCTTGAGACGAATGACAAGAACGAACCACAGACAACTGAAGATGTGGGATGACCACTGATTTATAGGGTTTCTTAATTACGTGCTGGTTTGTCTTCTGTTTCCTTCCTTATCCTCCTTAATGTTTCATCTGCTTTTTGGTCACTACAGAACTGACGCTTTTGTGGCAATATTTCACCCCTCAATGTTAAGGGTCAGCCCATCATCTTCTATAGGAAGTGATATGCACCGCTCTACATTTATCTCCTCTGAAATACATCACATTTATCTTCATTGAATTAAATCTGCCAATTTATTACCTAATCCTTGCTTCTGTGATTGGCTTCAAATCCAGACACCGCTCATCTCACTTCCCAAGTTATTTATGACCACACCAAGCAACACTGTGGAAACACAGTGAACTTCAAGTTACATCTAATAATTTTAATGAACCTCTTACGAAATACCTAATAATTTAAACCAACTGAACTACATCAGAAAGTGGTTTCTGCTCCCGTTATTAACGGCTCAGCTGTTTCAGAGAAGTCTACCAGGAAAAGCTCCATTTCTCCCCAATAAATTCCTCTTACGTCAAAAGAGTTGGTGCAACGAGCTCTGCTCAAGAATAACCAGAAGTTGATATGTGCTTTTTAGTGCCATTTACAGACATTACTTAATATAACCCACAACTGACAGGAACAATCATTAATCTGGAGACAAGCACAAAAGGAACTTCTCACCTAAGTGCACACGTAGCTGTATTCATAAGCAAAAAAAAAAAAAACCCCACCCAACAACCACCCAGGTTAGCAAAAAGCAACACCAGAACGAGCCAAGAGAATCGTCCTTTCTCTAGGGAGGCGGAGAGATGGGATCAGCCCAACTGAAACACAGGTCGACGAGAGACGGGAGAAGTTAGAACATACGTTGCAAGGGAGAGAAGGCAGAGAGCCAACAGACCTAGAGACAAACTCAGAAGAAAACTCCAAGAGCTGTCACAAAAGTAGCCGAGTGGTAAATTCAAGTCAAAGTGCTGGGTGAATACAGCGGAAACTGGCCTGTTTACAAAAAAACAATAAATATCCCAAATATTTGCCAGCAGATAACTCCAAAATACTCCTGTGCCGTGAAAATTAAGGAAACAACTCTGCTGCGTGACTTATGAAAAAAAAGGTGCAGTTAAGGAGAGCTTATAATGAGATTCACTGGCTTTTCTACTTTGGCAAGCAGGCTAGAGCAACATTTGTTGGCAACATTTGGAATAGCAGAGTCGATGCCAAACATGTCGAGGATCCTCTTGCAGACAGGATGCCCTACTTCAGGGACCTGCTTTAAACATGCACCGAATCTGGGTACTGCCACCTTCTGTTCATTAAAGAGAGACTGGAATCACCATCAGACACACTCAAGCCACACAGGAAGGAACCCACGGGTACTTGGGTCTGTTCTGTTCAAGTCGTTCAACACAATAAAAGAATTTCAGTCAGAACCTTTCAGAAGTATCAGTTGTGTCTGTAAGAGCATTGCCCATGGCATTCACCAGCCACAAATCAGGCTCAGAGACGCTGCCAGACAGGAGACCTCCACGTAGCTCCAGTTAAAGTCCACTGGTCACGCGTGGGCTCAAGATTTTAGAAGAATGTACTGACTGGTGCCTCGGCTGGGTTTTACCCCGTGGAGTTAACAGATGGGCTCTCGGGTTCTGCAGAAGCTTTCCCAGAAGAGCACTGCACAAGCACCGATCTGAGCGCAGGGAAGCTGAGCCGCGTAGCAGACGTCCGGTTTTACCATATTTAAACTCTAATTCAAGTCATTCTTTGCTGGAGTTGGGGGGATGAAAGAGCAAATGGAAGGAGGAGGGTTCAGAAGTGGAAGAGATTTGGCAGGGAGTAGAAAGCCTACAGAGCTGGCAGCCTTCAGACTGGGGTCCTGCTCCATCCACTGTGCTGCAAGAAAAGATTTCCTTTGTTTTCTGAAGGCCGACGCCCCCGAAGACATCTCCCCGTTCACAGCGCCTGCAGCTCCAGAGCAGCTGGTCAGGGCACCATTTCTCCGGCCCCTCCAAGCACACGAGCAGCCAGAAGCACAAAACAAAAGTGAGGGCAAGAGAGATAACCGATGTCTGCAAAAAAGGCATCTAGGAGCAAAATCTCTCTCCTCCTTTATCCTGGAGAGCGATGAGAGGGCAGGAAGGACTTTCACCGCACCTATCCAGAAATTAGACACTGCCAAATCTTCAGGCCACAGTCCAAGCCCTCCTGGAGAGCCAGTCCCCAAAATCTGCAGCACGTCAGTGAGTCAAGCAAGGTTTCGGTGTGGCTGGCTGCAGGAAGGTGGAGGAACGTTCCTCCGACACGGCACCGGCAAGCTGCTGCTGCTACCGACAGCCTTCAGGACCAACTGATCTCTTCTCAGAGAGGTCTGTGAACACCCCGTTTCTGGGAGCGTGGTGCTGCACATGGCATACTAAATCTGTTCAACTAAACAGCTTCTGCCCTGAAACAGCCCCGTGGCGGTTTTGAAGCTCTACACCCTCTCCGATCACACCCATTCCAACCGAACCGAGGGACATAGTAGCAGCTTTTCCCGTGCTCCTGCCTCTCCTGGCTTTTATCCATCATCAGTCCTTAGGGCCCTCATCGGAAAGAGCTGTCCAAGCCCTTTGGCTGCCTTTTACTAAAGCTCTCCAAACCTCGGCATCGTGTTTGAGTTGTATGACATTTCTCACACACTTGATGTGCCAGATTTAGTTCCTGTCTCCAAGAGCATCTTTCAAACGCAGAAAAACGCTTTCTAGATGCAACAGGCTCTGCGGCGCTTCCACGGGGTGGCACGGCTCTGTCAGCAGAGAGGTACTTCTGTCACTGGAACATGACTAATCCCCGCCAGCATAACCTCAGCTACAACAAGATTCCTGCCCACATAAGTGTAACTACCCAACAGAGCTGCACAGAGAAAATGGAAGAGAGACCAGATCTTTGACAGCTTCTAAATGTTGTCTAAAATATGCAAATTTCTGCAGCTTCCACCTTCCGGCATCGAGCATCAGCGTTTTAGAGCTGGCCTTTCCCTAGCTTTAATCCAGGACCAACAACCAATGAATTAGCCACTACCAGAACACATAATTCTTCTAAACCAAGGTCTCACCAGTTCCCAAGACCTGTAAAATATCACACCAGAAGGGGCTGTGATCCGTTTCAGCTTTCCACCCGTGACAGGCCATTCGGTTTCACAGCTGCCTGCCCACCCAGACCAGAGCTAATCGCTTCAGATGGTCACCACGTCACAGGCAGATGGTTCCAGACCCAGCAGACATACATCACTTCTGAGGGGCTTGTTTGTGTGCCAGCAGAGAGACAAAACCAGCGGAGAACAGCCAGTCTCTGCAGCCCAGGATCGCTCCTGTCCACACCACCCTTCCCTGGGCACCCTGCAAAAGAGGTGTTAGTCCAGCAGCTCAGAATGGATCTTCTAGAGCTGCTGCTAAACGTTCTGGAGGGCTCTGGAGCCCCTTCTCATCACGTTATCCTCATTTTTAAAAGCACCCTTTATTTCTCATTTACAGCTTTAGCTTCCACTTGTCAATTCTTCCTGAACTGGCTGTAAAAGCTATTTAAATAATACCTGTGTCCTCCTCCTACCTCCTTCACACGCAGGAATTATCACCTTAATTATCTCTGTTTGTTCTGGAGGAAAGGACCATACTGACCGTGAGTGTGAGTACAGTCAGTGGGTTTGTTTGGTACATCTTCACCGCTGGAGTTCTGGCGCGCCGTATCACCCCCCAAAAAACCCACCAAAGCTGCATGTCACGCTCCAGCTCTAGCCTCAACAAACCAACCCACACACCTCCCTGCTCCTCACAGCGGTTCTTCTCCAGGGGGACTGCAGGGAGGAAGCTGGCATCTCTCACACCTTGATCTGGCACTGTTAAAACGTACTTGAGTGAACTCGACTTCCAAGGCTATCAAAGCTGCTTTCTGGGGGTGACTCGATACTTATCCCTAAGATCTGCACCAGCTGCGGCTCTCCGCAGGGCTCGGGGAGGGCAGTTTCAGGGTGTGTCAATTTTGTTTAACAAAAAAATCAAAGCTATCTTTGTTCTTACATCTGCTGAGGTTGCACAGCATCAGATCAACACTGTTTTCTGTAAAATTCACCTAGAAACGAGTTCTCTCTCACGGACAAAACCTGTCAGGTCAGGGGTTCTCTCTCTCCGAGCGATGTGCCCTTTGACATTACACAGTGAGAGCTTTCCCAGCAGGTCCTTCGCTACATTAACATTTGATAAAATGAATCAACTTCTCATCGACTGCAAGAAACCAACTTGCCCGAGGCCTTCTTCAGCGAAGCACCTTTGAGTTCAGTGTCTCTTCCAGGCAACCCACATGCTTTTATGGAGCCATTCACAGATCGGAACCACAGAGCACAAACACAAGCCGACAAACCATCTCACCCAGCCAAG
>NW_010398734.1:0-319 GCF_000710305.1 Buceros rhinoceros silvestris
CGGTGCCGCATCTCCGCCGCCACGCCGAGCTCATCGCTGCGTTGCCTAGACAACGGCAACTCCTACACGCTGCTATTTATTCTGAAGGACACTTGCTCTTATCTGTTGTAGCAAAGCCCTCAAAAGATTGCATGCCACGCAAAATTCCTCCGAGGTAACCGGACTCGCCTCTCCATCCCAAAAGCCACCTTCTGGGGCTGTGCCAGCCAGCAGGGTGGCCAGGAGGACGTTCCTTGGGTGACAGCTCCTTGGCTGGCGTCACGTGAAGGGACATGGGCAGGAGGGTGACCCACGCTGTCCTTGGGGCAGGAGGGGGGGC
>NW_010398734.1:571-1411 GCF_000710305.1 Buceros rhinoceros silvestris
GAATGAGGGACACCCTCACATTTGGGTGTCACCCGGCACTGCCTGGCCATGCTTGGGTGTGAGTTTCTGGTGTGACCCACGTGAAGCCGGGGGTCGTATGTTGGGTTTTCCCAGGTATCCTCGTGATGCTGCAGGGAACAAGGCGGCGGTTCAGGGGCAGGTCCTGTGCGGGACCAAACACCTGCGAGCTTGGGGCTGCCATCGCTGCAGCTTGAGAATGTGATGAGTGAGCAGGAGGAAATTGGAAGAGGGGAAAAATCTGTTTTTCCTGCGAGCTGCCAATCCCAGGGACTGGCATTTTGTCTTTCAGAAGCTTCCACACAGCAGCTGGGCTTTGGTGGGCACCGAGGCTGGGCTGGGCACGTCTTCCCTCGCCTCGTTCGGTGGCTGTTAGTCCAAGTGCTCCCCACATGCCACCTGCTCATGGAGGGCAGGGAAGAGATCTGGGTGCGAGAGGTGGTGCCTGGGGTGAGCTTTGTGCCAGGGAGGTGCCTGGCACCTCTCCTTACCTGCAAGGAGATGTTTCAGGTGGCGTTAGGGAGTCAGGCAGAGACTGACGTGCCACTGGAGTGACTGAGCATTGCGAAGGTGAATCTGTGTCTGCTGCTCTCGCTGGAAGCTCCTGGCTCCGCAGCGGGGTGCTGCCTGTGGCCCTGCCGATGCACAGCACATGGGGGATGCTCTTCGTGCTTCCCCCCCCCGGCACTGCCACCGCTCTGCCGGCCTCTAAAAATACCCCACCAACACGTTTTGGGTGGTTTGGGGTTTGGTTTTTTTTTTTTGAAGCCTTGAAATCCTTCCTCCCCCAGCCTGAACTATTTTGGTTTATGTTGTCTGTTT
>NW_010398734.1:1570-2338 GCF_000710305.1 Buceros rhinoceros silvestris
CCTTATTCCTCCCCAAAATAAATGCTGTTACGCTTTGAAAAAATACCCAATTAGGAAAAAAAACCCGAGATCCGCTGAGCAGAAAAAGACTGTGCGTGAGAGTATCCAGGTCAGCTCCTTTAGCTTCATCTGCTCACGCGTGGAGGGAGCGTACGAATGCTGCTGTCAACCAGATGCACATTTTGTAGTGCTACCAAGGACTTTACGGGGCGCAGCGCTGCGGAGGATTAGTCTATTTAGCCATATAAAGCTCTCATTAACTCCTGCTGAGTTCGACAAAAGTCTTTCTAGTGTAAAAGCTGAATAAAATGAAGTAAAGATTTTTGGGCTTTGGTCTAATGATTTTTTTTTTCCTGGGAGGAAAAAAAAAAAGAATGAGAAAATTTTGTGTATTAGGCATTTTCTTGCTGGGAAACACCATGGGGGAGCATCGTAGGAGGAGGCGTGAGCAGAGCAGAACCTGGCAAGGTGCGGTACCACTGGGGAAGGGAGAGGGCTTTGACTTGAGATGACATGGCGATAACGGCACCTTCCATCAAAGCAAAATTTTAAATACGGAGCCAGCGTGATTTCCAGATCTTCTGTGCAGGAGCAGCGAAAGGGGCTGCTCGTCCCTCCCTGCGAGGGCAGGGTTTGATCCCGCCGCCCACCGCGGGCTCGCTCCTTGTACCTCGGCTGGGAAAGCCGGGGAGCGGGGGCAGGGCTCCCCAGTATCCCTGCGACTTGAGACCCCGGAGCAAAAGCTCTTGCTGTTGTTGCTCTCCTTGT
>NW_010398734.1:2435-2737 GCF_000710305.1 Buceros rhinoceros silvestris
GCTGTAGATAACTCACCGGGAAGGGCTGGGCTGGGGCAGCGCTGACGCTGGCCGCGTCCTCGGGGCAGCTTGCAGTAAAACCCATCCTCCAGGCATTCATGGGGCCACAGAAAAGCGGCAAAGTCATGGTTTCAGGTGGGGGTCCTCACTCTGCCGTGGTGGGAGGGGTGCAGGGTGCCCTGCGATGCCATTTCCAGGGCCACTGGCTGGAGTGTGGCGGGAGGATGATGGCATCACTGTCCCGCACTGCCGGGTGGGCTCCGGGTGCGGGGAGAGAGCGCCGGGTTGCTCCGCTGCCTCTC
>NW_010398735.1:0-349 GCF_000710305.1 Buceros rhinoceros silvestris
CCCAAGACCCAGGAAAGGGTCTGGTTACAGTAATGAGCAGGAACGCGCGGTTGCAATTTGGGCAGTAACCGTATGCGGCTTAATCAAAGCATCTCCGCCACATACCAGGACAAAGCCCAGCCCGGGCACCTCTCCCTGCCTGCCGGCAGCCACAGTTGGGGCTGGGCAGGCTTTGGGATGCGGTTGCTTGGTGTCGCTGCTGTCGTCCCACAGTGGGAAGCCCCACGTGGGTGGGTGAGTGGAGATGGCTGAGTCGGGTGTCACAGTGAGCGCTGCCAGAGCCATCCAGCGCCTCCAGCGCAGCCCCCGTCGTGGGGAACGCACTGCCCAGCATCACCAGCCTGCACAT
>NW_010398735.1:493-1527 GCF_000710305.1 Buceros rhinoceros silvestris
TGGGCCCACAGACACCCCCAGGTCCAGCCACAAAGGGCACACGCAAACCCGCTGCTCTGCGGACACTGAGGAGGACAGTCCACTTAGGACGCGGGTCACCGTGGGCATGCACTGGGGAAGGGTTGATAGATGCGGGAGAGGAGCCCATCGCCAGTGGGACGAACCGTACCGGGGCGGGGGCCAGGTGCTGAGCGCAGCACCGGGAGGTGCCTGCGGGGGCTTTGCTGCCTGATACGTGGCCCGTGCGCACGAATGCAGGAGAAAGTGGGTGATCATGCATGGGCACGGCTGTGCACGCACATCTGCATGCTCACACATGTGTGTGCCGGTCCCAGCCCGAGAGCAGAGCAGGTGTGACCACACTGACACCAACTTGCACGGCACCGGAGCCTCCAGCCTCGCCAGATTCCATCACCACTGGTGCCCGTGTCTCCATCCCCATGGGCGTCCCCACCCCGCGCCCGGCTGGTGGGTTTGCCCAGGGAAAGATGGGGAGCCCTGGGTTGGGGACTCTCGCCCCTGCACCGTACCCTGGGCAAGGGCTTTGTGTAGGATGTGGGTGCAACGTGGGGTTGGAGGAGCTGCCCCAGCATGGGATTGGGGCTGCTCAGTGAGTGGGACCCTCGGGGTGCACACCCCGCTCTGCCCTGCAGAGGGGACAGGAGGTGATGGGTGGGGGATGCCTGCGCATGCTCCCCTGCAGCAGCCCCCCAGGCCCGGGGCTCGGCTGTTGACCCGCTGTGGCATGGCTGGGCTCTGCCAGGTGGGATGAAGCAACCGCTGCTGGCGCGTGGGTCTGGCGTGGGGTGGCTATGTGGGGTGCACAGGGTGGGCCTGTCAGGTGGGGCAGGTCCTGCTTCCAGGGTCAAGTGCGGGATGGTTGGGCAACAGGGCGGCACCTGCCTCCCCCTCCCTGCTCTGTGGGGTGCTCGGTGGCGGGACGGTGGCCCTGCCATGTGCACAGAGCCCCACGGCACCGGCTCTGCCAGATGGCATCGGCCCACACTGGCAGTGCTGCAGGGACCTTCCCCGGA
>NW_010398735.1:1644-2010 GCF_000710305.1 Buceros rhinoceros silvestris
TCAGGGCTGCCCTTGGGGTGCTGCCAGCGGCCCTGAGCCACACAATGGGGTGTTTGCTGGGCTCCTCTTCATGCGGACAGGGACGTACCCCCGCCCCAGTGCATGTCCAGACCTGGACCCTATTGGCTACAGGTTCGGAGAAAAAGTGAGTGTGGAGACAGTTTTAGGGGAGAACAGGGCAGAAATGGGCTGAATCCATGACGGCATGGCCAGACTCAGGACCCCAGTGTGGGAGGGGGCAGTCAGGAGAAGCCCCAACCCTGTGGGGTGTGAGAAGGGGATGGCAGCACGGGGGTCTTGGACAAGGCAGGGAGGTTCCAGGCATGGTCCAACGCTGGGGACAGTCGCCAGGCATGTCCTGGATTG
>NW_010398735.1:2184-2431 GCF_000710305.1 Buceros rhinoceros silvestris
ATGCCCCAACCTGTGGCCACGCCCTGGACAGGCAAGTGGGTGCACCACTGCGGGGACCACACCAACCGGGCACTGTGTGGACTCTCCTGGTGCCTTCACAGCTGTGGAGTGGCACAGGAGAATGGGGACATGACGCCTGCCAACACTGCCTGCTGCGGGCATGGGTTCCCGGCCCCAGGCAGAGGCACTGGGGCACGGCCCCAGACCCAGCGAAGATTTCCTCCCAAAAGCAGCCCTGGGGCTAGGC
>NW_010398736.1:0-691 GCF_000710305.1 Buceros rhinoceros silvestris
GGTTTGGGGTGCCCAGGCGGGTGCCTGGGCCACGGGGAGCGATGGTGGGGCGCTCCTGCCCAGGGGAGGGCAATAAACTCAGTCTTCGTCAGACGGACCCGGCCGTGCGAGTCGTTCGTGTTCCTCTGGAGACGCCTGCGCTGCTGCCTGTGCAGGTGCTGCTGGCGATGCTGCGCTGTGGCGGGTGTCACCACCCTCCCGGCCACCCTGAGACCCACCGGGGACAGGCGTCCCTTTCCCTCAGCACCGATTTTGACCATAGCACAGGTGAGGCTGAGACCAGGGGTTTGTTTCATCTCCAGTGTAACCAAGAACTGTCCCCTGCCAGTGCCACACGTGCCAGGACAATGAGTTGGCCTTTTGTTCCCCTTTACTCCACCTCCCCGCAAATGAAATAATAATAATTAAACCCCCCCCCCCATCCTGTTAAGGGTGTAAAACCACGAGGGTCCCTCCGGGTCTGGCCTCCAGGGAGCAGCTCTCCAGTTTCCCCTGTATTTTTGTGGGATAAAGGGGCAGCTGAAGTTCTCGTCCCATCACATGAATTCAGGAATCTGGGAGGAATCGGAGGAAAGCGCGGATCTCCGTGAGCTGTGTGATGAAGTGACGAGAATTACCAACACGAAAACTGCCGCGTCCAACGGTGAACAGCGCTGCGGGCTGGTTTTGGCAGCCAGAGCTGCTGCTGCGA
>NW_010398737.1:0-1012 GCF_000710305.1 Buceros rhinoceros silvestris
CCCGCGCCTGCGGTGGGGACGGTGGCTGGGGAGCGCTCGCACCATGGGTGAGAAGGATCCTGCAGGCTGCTGTTTTAGCCTGAGATGAGCCCAGAGCGCTCCTCTGAGCTCTCCGAGAGCGGGGAGAGCTGCCTCGTGCAAAGGGGAAGCTCATCCGCGCGTTCGCGCTGCTGTGTGAACGTGGCGAAGCACAGGCCGCCGCTGCTCCTTGCGCCTGGCGTCCCAGGAGGGGTGATGCTAAAGGAAGGGGACCCAAGAGCACCCCTCTGCAGGCACCTTCCTCGTGCTCCAGGGAAAGGCTGCAAAGAGCGAGAGAATAAAGCGTACTTCCAGCAAGGTCCGGGCAATTCAAGCTCGAGGCCGAGAGCAGGAGCCCCCGGGTAGCAGTGCCTGCTGCGTCGCTTCCTCTCCGTGGTGCAGAGCCCTGGGGCAGCCGCGATGGGCGTAGAGGGAGGTGAAGATCTCCGATAAAAGATAGCAAACCACTGCATTTTTCATAAAAGACACCAATTCTCCTTCCAAGTCTCATGCCGCTGGAGTCTCAACGCTGCTGGGCTGAGCTGAGCTCTTCGGGGAACGGATGGAGGTGCCTCCCGGGTTTCCACCCCTGTGGGTGGGAGTAGGGACCCTGAGAGCTGCCCTGCAGCCGCTTCCCTTCGGGTCAAGCCCCTGTGGCTGTGGGCGCGTGGTGCAGAGGTCGCACTCTGCAAATGGAAGTGTGAACTAAACAGCCAGTGTCAGCATCGGGTTCCTCGGTGGGGAGGCGAGGAGCTGCGACCGCAGAGGAGGACCACAGCAAAACCCGGGAAGTGCTGGCTGGTGGGAGTGCTGCTTCCCGCAGCACGGGGCTAGTCTGGAGCCCCCACCCGGGATCCGCTCCTGCGGGGCGCTCCTAAGAGGTGGGCAGTGCCCTGCGCCCAGTGGCCTCCGTGTTCCCGGCAGCTGCTCCACCCCTGCGGATCCGAAGATCCTCGTCCCGGAGGAGTTGGCGGCAGCCCCCAGACACTGAGGA
>NW_010398737.1:1091-1588 GCF_000710305.1 Buceros rhinoceros silvestris
GTGGGATTGGGCGCCAGCCACAAGACATGAAGGAACAAGATATCCAGAGGGGAGCGGTGCTGCTGGTGAGCAGCTCGCTGCGAATCGTATTCATATTTATGAGATTTGAGTGATGCAGATGTTCCTGCAAAGAGCAAAGCAGCTGCCCCGAGCTCGAGGTGCAGTTTGGAAACCCCAGTGTGGTTTTTGTGTCAGGATAATCCCCGGTACCAGCAAGTTTAAGGGCAGCTGGCTGGCAAACCCCTCCCGAAGGACCAACCACATCCTCTGCCGCTGGCATCCCTCACTGAGCTGTAGGCAGCATCCTCACTGCTCGCTGAAGGGGGATTTTCGGATTCACAAGCTGTTTTGATTTCTCGGGAAGTGATCTGCAGCCCCGTGACAGCTCTGCAGCGGGGACATGAGCTCCCTGCCCTCGCCTGGCTCCCAAGGAGGGAGGCGCGGCGTGGCGGGGTTCTGGCTGCAGGGGATTTCAGAAGGGGGAGCTGGGCACCGTC
>NW_010398737.1:1976-2486 GCF_000710305.1 Buceros rhinoceros silvestris
TCTGCTCTGCTGACCAGCTTGGGGGGAAAGTGGGCATCTGGGGGCAGAGATACGGGGCTGCCGCAGTTTCTCCACCCCCTGGCACTGCACGACACCTCCCGCCCAGCCCTGGCTCAGCCTGAATGGCCTCTTCCAGCAAACAGCCTGGTTCCTGCACCACCCGCATCTGCAGGACCCAGCCAGGTCCTGTCAGCTCCAGTTTTGCAGGGGAGACGTAAGACCTCAGGAAATCACCGTGTGCAGAGATCAGCAAAGCTGGATTCCCCTGAAGTCCCATCATTATTTTTGCCCTGTGACCATGAGTGCCCACTCTGCCCAGCTCCTTTGGCACCAGGGTCCTGCAGTGCCAAGTCCAGCGGCAAAATTCTCTCTGGGAACGATCCCTCCCAAGGTATTTACTATCACAGAAGCATGTGGAGATGCCACAGGGCCATGGCCCTGCTCCCTGGCACAAGTCAACGGCACCAGTGGGGTCGTCTGTGTGATGCCAAGAGGAGGCACTGCGCTGCC
>NW_010398737.1:2621-3436 GCF_000710305.1 Buceros rhinoceros silvestris
CCCCTCGTGGAGCCTTTCCAGCCCCGCTGTGGGAGACCTGCCCCCCTGGAGACACCAGGCAACGCTCTCCCAGAGCTGCACCTGCCAAACCGTTCGGTGCAAGCCGGGCTGGGTCGTTTCTGCTTTCGCCGCTGCAGCCCATTTGGGTGGGTATTAAAAAACACACACACACTCCCACTAAAAAAAAAAGCTAATTTTTTTTTCTCACTTGCAAGACAATTACTCCCCCGCAGGAAAAAGGAAGCACACGCTGACAGCTACTGCAGCCACTTCCTTTAACTGCTGCAGCCACTTTGCTCAGCAGAGGCAGAGGGCAGAGAGCCGCTCTCGCTGCAGCTTCGCTCGGCCCTGGGACACGGCTCTGCCGTCGGCTCGTCCCCGCGCGGCCCTGCCAGCCCGTCCCTCTCTTTCCTTGGCAGCCCGCTCCAAGAGCGTGATGACCGGCGAGCTAGCGGGCACCCGGCCGGCCTCCCCCAACCCGCTGGAGCGGCCCCTGAAGCTCGGCTGGCTGAAGAAGCAGCGCTCCATCGTCAAGAACTGGCAGCAGCGGTACTTCGTGCTCAAGGGCCAGCAGCTTTACTACTACAAGGACGAGGACGATGTCAAACCACAGGTAGGACGAGGCCGCTGGGCTTTGCTGATCCTCGTCTCCCCCTTCTTGCAGCTTTGCTCGTCTGGAATAGGTTTGGGATGGGTCTGGGGGAGGGTGTGGAGGGAGCTTTCTGCCTGGGCAGTAACAGCGATGAGACGTCCTGATCAGGGGCTTCACCCACACACTGCAGCTCTTCGAGCGCCAGCAGGCCCTGCCTGGGCTT
>NW_010398737.1:3542-10012 GCF_000710305.1 Buceros rhinoceros silvestris
TGGGCTTCGTGCCTCCGTGCCCGAGCAACAGGGTGCAGGGAAAACACTTACCAGTGGGAAAGTCGCTGCTGTTCCCCAGGACGGCAGGAACAGGCTGGGGGGAAAAGGAGCTCGGCACAGCACCAGCTCTGCGACGGCAGGTGCAGCAACGGGAGCACGAGGTGACGGGACCTTGGAGAGAGTTTCAGCCGCGCGCTGGGTGGGAAAGGCACCTTAGAGACACCTTCAGTGAGAACAAGCAGGACTTTGGGCATCGCCTGGGCGTGAGGAGCTGCCCGAGCGAGGCCTCGCGGCAGGGCTGTGGGCTGGACAGGTGCAGCGAGGGGCAGCGGCTTCCTTGGGACTTCTTGCCGCAGGAGAGGGCACCTAGAGGGATGAGGGAAGGAAATGTCTCTCTCTCTGGTCTCCGGGTTTCTATCCCATCCCGGCCCAGCCCCATCCTTTGCGGGAGGGTCACTGGTCCGGGTGCACTTTGTGATATTCGGCTGCTCCCCTGGTCCAGCCCACGCGGCCAGAGGAAACCCGCCCCGCTGCCTTGTCCTCAAGGGGAGAAAAACGGCTCAAAATAAGCTGAACACTCTGGTGCATGTTCCGACGGATGTGGGATCCTCAGGAGAGCACAACGTGCACCCAACCCTTTGTGATCATCCACTTGGGCATGATCTAAACGTCTGCACCAGTGCCTGACGGCCGCAGCCCTCCATCGTCATCCTCCCAGCTGCAGCCCCCACGCCCCCTGTAACCAGCCCTCCGTATAAAGCATTTCTCAGGGTGTGCACTGTACTACGCTTGCAGGAAGAAATCAGGTTGTTTTCCCAATTTATATGGATAACTTCTTAGTTTCTGAACCATTTTCTCCACACCATAAGTTACTTTTTGAATGTCCACCACCTTTTCCTTGTTTTGAGAAATTCCAGGGAAAGGTCCTCCGCTCTGCCGGAAGAGCCGTTCTCTGTACAAACAGACAGAAAATGCTGGTGAGGGGAAGGTGATCAGTAAATCACTGGAGTGAAAGGACAAGGCTGAGCCCGGCGGGATCCAGGTCCTATTTCCAGTTTTCCCCCTTTCAGGGTGACTGGGAAGAGCAGCCTCCCTGGTTATAAACGGGACGCGGATGCAGAAGGTGCTGTGAAAAGCCCATTGCTCTCCATGGCACTTCTGGCAGCCCCCTCCTCGATGCTGAAGCACCGTCCCAGGTCATTTCAAGCCTCTCTGATCCCATCGGTGATCCCAACTGAGCGCTGCAGCTCGGGCTTGTGGAGCAGTGATGGTCCTCACTGCTCACCGGAGCCCGCTGCCTTTCAGGAGGCTGAAACCGCTGAGGAACTTCATCTCTGGGGCGCAGCCTCATCCCCTGCCCTGGGAAGGCTCCGGTGCTGACTCCCGCCTGCTTGGCCCCCACGAGCCTCGGACGCTCCCCGCCCGTGACCCCCAGAGGGGTTCTGAGACGGCAGCTGGGGGAAGGGAGGTCCACAAGAAATGGCTCGTTTCCACGTTGCTTTTTTATTTCCTCTCCTTTTTCTTTTTTTCCTCTACTCCTCTCCTGCAAACTTTGGGTTTGCTTTTTGGGTTTAAGTGATGCTGTGTGGAAGGAACAGTTTTCCCGCTCTGGTGTAGCAGAGGCAGGATGCTCTGGTGTTTGGCCAAGTCTCTTCTTCTTTGTACTCTCTTCCTCCATTCGCAACAGGGGCTAAAAAAACACAATAGGGGAGAAAAAAGAGGGAAGAGCAAAAGAACCAGTTTTCTCATTCTCAGAGTCACTTCTTCAGAAAAACTGGCATTCCGGAAGCCCCCCTTAATGCTTTCAAAGTCATTTTTAGCAGATTTATACACACATACGTATAGGCCACCAGCTCCTGTGATCTGTTTGAAAGAAGGACTTTGTTCCTCAGTGCTGACACAGGGTAGCGTCGCCTCGTGGAGACGGGACACGGCTTATTTGCAGCTCCTGCTCTGCTTCGCCCTAGGGCTGCCTGTCTCTGCAGGGAAGCACCATCAAGGAGGTGGCCAGCAACCCCGAGGAAGGAGGGAAATTTATCTTCGAAATCATCCCAGGTGAGGACGCTTCACTCCTCTTTGTTCACGCTTTTGGGCTGGGCCGTTCACCTTTGGGCAAGTCGTTTTGCCAGTTCTTTTGCTCCTGCTTCTTTGCAAGGTCCCACAGTTGTGTGCTGCACGTGAAAACTAGTGTCTTGTTTTAATAACCAGACGTTGGGGCTGGAGGAGGCCCCATGGCCTGTGCTGCAAAGTCGAGCCAAGCTGCAACGTCAAGCAGTTTCTGTTCCTTTCTTGCGGACCTTCAGCAAGGGTGAACTGTAAGAGCGCTGCTTCGTTTCACGGCCAAACAGACATTAATGGGGCAACTCCAAGCCGAAAGCATTTAGCAAAGAAAACAACAAGAATATGATTTTTCTTCTCCAATCCTCTCTATAAACGATGCATAAATGGTTTTTTTTGCAGGGGTCTCTGGAGACCACACCTGGGCAGGGCAGGACACCTGCGTGCTCATGGCTAACTCCCAGTCTGAGATGGAGGAATGGGTTAAAACCATCCGACGAGTGCTGGGCTCCGCGTCAGGAGGTAAAGGGGAGCAGGGACAGCTCTCGGACAGGTGATTTCCTACCATCGTGTGGTTCAGCCGCCGTTCTTTTGTGTGAGGATTTCAAAGCCGGGTTCATAAATCCTGGAAACAGGAGCTGTGATGTGACTGTCACCTGTAACGCCTTAGAAACCCGCTCCCGGCCCAGACCCCGCGGTGTTGAGTCTGCTGCAAACACGGGCAGCGTTAAGGAAACAGCAGCCAAGTGTGAACGAAGATTTCTGGGCTGGTTTCAACTTCTTTTGTGAACTTCCTCATCGACTTACTGACCCCAGAAAATGTTGTTCTTGAACACAGCTCACATCCAGGGCTCAAGCACTGAGAACTCTTGCCTTTCACCTGCCGGTTTCCTTGCTTTGCTTTTCTGCCAGCTTTTTTGCTCAGCCCAGCCCTCTTGCCGCTGTTTTCTCTGCAGAGTCTGCCTTGGCCGTGCAATCGCCCTCCTCACACACAGGCAAGGCTGGTGGCACCAGGACCCTCGCTTCCAGCCCCCTCGGGCACGGGCCATTACAAAATCGTGGCCAGGGAAGTGTGAAACAGGAATCGATCAGAAGGGAGCACACCGTAAAGTTGCCCCCGCAGGCGTAACCCGCAAAGGAAGCAGCAAAGGTCCCTCCAGCCACTTTTCCTGTAAGGATGAAGCCTCCAGAATCTCCCTGTGGGGATGAACTCCGATAAGACCCCCCAATGAATCAGGGCTGGCAGTCTCTAGCTCTCCTCCAAAGCACTAACCTGGATGGCCATGCCAGGCCTCTCCTCCTTCCCTCCGTGCTTTGCCCTGACTGTTTCGATAATTTTTTACAGCTGTCCAAGACGAGCAGGACGGAGCTCTGGTCTCCCACCGCTCCTGGGTTAAAATAAATCCCAGCAGTTCAGAGGTGCTGCCCGTCTGAGCTGTGACCCTGCCATAGGCACAGATAAGCTTCAGCTAAGCAACGACTCACGGCTGGTTTTCCTCTGCCACCCTGGTGCTTTCTGCCGGACCGGACACGCGCCGTGCCCTGGCGTGCGGCGTTACTCGTCTGCCATGAGGACTGCACCAGCCAGAAATGCTCAGCGCAGCGCCCCGCCTGGCCCTGTTTAATAACAACTCTGCATCGGATCCGTCGTTAAATTTAGGAGGCTGAGGTTTCTTCCAGCCAGATGAAATGACCTGACATTAGAAGATGTAAATTTGTAGTAGTACAGAGAGCCCTGAGGACAGCAGAGAGGTCAGGTACTACGCAGCTGCATTTGACGTCAACACACAGGTTAAGAGACCCCCAAACTTCACGCTTGGGGTTTTGGCGTGACGTGAGCTGAGGCAACACGTGCTTTTAAAGCAACTCACCGCACAGGGGAGGCTTTGGCAAAAGCCCACCTGGAGGCAGCCCCACGTGTCGTGACCCAGCCGGTGTGAGCCTGTGGCACGCCAAAAGGCAGAGCAGCTGCGAGGTGTGAGGAAGCAGCAAAAGCGTCCCCAAACTCTGTGAGAGGTGTTTGCTGTCCCCCTGCAGCAGCAGCCGCTGCCGAGGGGGCTGGCACGGGCAGCACGTTGGCCCTCGGGGGTGTCTCCGAATTAGCAAACCTGCCAGCCTGCAGTGAGACAAGCAATGCATCACCAGCTACCAAAGCAGGGAGGCAAAAAGGAAAAAAAAAAAAGCTATTTGCTTTTGCTGCGCACAATGACAGGTTTATATTCATTATTTAAAAGTGTAAGTGAGTCAGAAATGAAAAATCCCCATGATCAGGCAGGTGCCGACAAGCCTTGTGGTTGCAGATGAGAGTGTTTACTCGCATTTTCCTGGTCTGGAAGATGCACAGGAATCATTTCAGCCTTCGGAGCAGAAGCTGAACCCGTCACAGGCACTGGTGGGGCAAAGGCAGGCTAGAGGACCATAGCACCCCTTGCCATTAAGATCCCAGAGCCAGGTCGAGTTGGGATCTCTCTGCTCGTACCATGCCCCAGGCTCTGAGGAGGAAGAGCTGGGATGCAGGCTGCTGCCTTCCCACCTTCGAGCTCTTCTCTTGCTGCGAGTTCCGGAGGAAAAAGCCATTGCTCCGAAGGAGAGGTACCGCCTGCCGCAAAATGCTGCTCTGCTTCGCACAGGGGAGTTTCTGGAGGGTGCGAAGCGAGGGGAGGGGGAAGAAAAGCAGCTGAATCAGTACGATTCCGGCTCCAAAGCTCTGCCAGGCTGCTTTTCTCATTTCTTGGTGGCCTCCTGTGCTTTCTATATCCTTCAGCTTTTAACCGTTCTGAGAACTGTTAATTATTTGGATGCGGAGCAGGGTTTCATTTTGGTGTTTTCTTTGGAGGGCGTTTTGCTTCCCCCGTTTGCAGACGCCTTGTGGCTGCCGCGCTCCCAGAACAGCCGGTACTGCTGTCGCTTTGCAGGTAACGTGCTTCTCAGCTCCTCTAACAGCCCTGTCCTTTCCCTAGCGGTGTTCGGCCAGCGCTTGGCAGAGACCATGGCCTACGAGCAGAAATTCGGGCAGCACCAGGTCCCCATCCTGGTGCAGAAGTGTGCTGAGTTCATCCTGGAGCACGGTGTGAGTGAGGAGGGCATCTTCCGCCTCCCCGGCCAAGACAACCTGGTGAAACAGCTCAGGGACGCCTTCGACGCTGGGGAAAGGCCGTCGTTTGACCGGTAATGCTGCATTTCCCCCTCTCCTACCCAAGGAGGTCTCACACTCCCCCAAACCTGGGGCAAAGCAGCCTGCCCAACCCCCCGGAGGGTCCAGCAGAGCCCTGGGGGAAACCCGGGTCCTCCAGAAGGGCTTGACAAGGAGCGAGGGTTCAGGAACCCCCGGATCCTCTCAGCAGACGTCATTTCTTGCCCTGCCAGCCCATAGCCGGGGTGTTTTCCTCCTGTTGCTTTTCCCTACCAGGGCACGCAGAGACGAGAGAGGTTTTGGCTGCTCAGGGCTGTGTCCTCCCGCCGCCCTGTGCAAACCCCTGGTGCTCTTCTCCAGGAAGTCCTCCCCTGAGTTTAACCCCTCGCTTTCGGCCCCCGTTGTGTAAGGCTTTGCCCAGCGTCCCCTGCTCGCTTGTGCAGGCTGCTCTGGGCTTTTCCCACCAGTCTGCACTGGTGAAAGCCAAGACCCCTGTGCTGGGGTAAAGGAAAAGTGGGTCCTGCCTTCCCACCCCACCTAAAGTGAGGCTTTAGGGTTTAATTCCCGCCCTGCCCTGTGCACCATACAAGGCTGCTGCGTGTGTATGACGGTGTTTGATGCCGGCTGTGGTGATGCCCCACAGCTCACCTGAGCTCCGAGAGCCGCTGGCAAAACCCGGGCTGCTCGGGGGAGGGAAGCACCCAAACCCCGCAGCTTCCCTGGACTTTTGTGCGAGGCAGTTTACTCCCAGGCCTGGCTCGAACCAGAAAACTTTTCCTGTTTGTACCCAGCCTTACGCAGCTTCGTTAGGAAAAACCGCAGCACTTTTACCTAGATAGTCCCTGCGCGGAGCAAGGGGGAGCCCCGGCAGCTCCGGGAGCGCAGCCATCCCACCACTGGTTTTGCCGCTGAATAGTTCTCGCTTTCTGGGTGCCAGAGCCCTGCTGCGAGTTTTCCTGTTGTAACCCGTACGGGGTCACGGGAAGGTGAAGCCTTTTTCCATTATTTGCAGAGCTGTGCGTTGCAGCGGGGCACGGCGAGGGAGTCTGGCCCTTTGCCCAGCACCCTGCGGCACTAATTAACCCACCCTGCGCCGCGGGGCGCGGTACGAGCACTGCGCTGGTGCTCCCGGGGGGACTGCAACCCCCGTGCTCTTCATGCAACACAATTCCTTAGCGAGGAGGAAGGCAAGTAACGGGGTTTCCAGTGACCTGAGTGCTGCAAGACGCTGGCTCGACCTTTGGTGCCATCTGGGCAGGCGGGGCGGGGGTGGAGGGGG
>NW_010398737.1:10111-13966 GCF_000710305.1 Buceros rhinoceros silvestris
GTTGCAGAGGCACGCCGGCAGGCGCAGGCATGGCAGGGTTGTGTGGGGAGCATCCAGGACGCCTATCAGTGTATGCGGCCCTTGAAAAACACAGCTCTGAAAAATTTCCTCTGCGCTTCTGTGCATTTGTTAAAAATAGTATTTTTAAAACCCCACCGATCCTAAAAATAAATGACCGGGGGGATTTTTGCTAGAAGTTTATAACAGTTGAGTGACTTCAAGGTAGGTCAAATTAAAGGCTTACAATCTTGACAGTGTCCCTTTGACATAATGTAAACTAAATGGTACGCAAAGCTGCAAACATCTGTGGCGGCAGCACGGCTGCAGTAATTGCCGTTAATCTGGGAAAGCTGGGGCGAGCTTCGCCAGCTCCGCAGCGTGGGGAGTGCCTGCCAAACACCGAACCCGCACCGGCTTTGCCTGCAAACCCGCACAGGTCAAGGGCAGGCTGGGAGGACTCAGCCTGGAACGAACGCTGGGGACCCCCCAGCCCCACGGCGGGGAAAATCTCCACTGAGCAGGATTTTCCTGCCAGCTGGGGGCTTTCCCAGCTTGGGGTGCCCTACGGGTCCCCCCAGTTTGCTTTGGCCTCCCTGTTCATACCTCTCAGAGCTTAAACATCATCTCACGCCCCCGGAGCGGAGCGGAGCGGAGTGGAGCGGAGCAGGGCAGGGTTTGCTCCCCAGCTGTTTCACGTGAGCGGCTCTTTGCGCGTTGCAGGGATACAGACGTGCACACCGTGGCCTCTCTGTTCAAACTCTACCTGCGGGAGCTCCCGGAGCCCGTCGTGCCCTGGATGCAGTACGAGGATTTCCTGCTGTGTGGTCAGGTGCTGGAAACGGATGAGAAAAAGGTAGAGAGGCATTCATTTCTCTCCTTCTGGCCTTAAAACCAGCTGTTTCAGTGCCAGGGCTTTGTGAGCTGGGGATGCCGGGTGTGCATTTAGCTGCGTAATTACTGAGCTTCAAAATAGGGGGGAAAAAACCTAAGAAAAAAATCGAAAAGATAAAATCTGCCAAAGCCAGTGGGGATTCCCATCGTGACAGCTTGGGTTTAGCCACTTTGAGGCTTAAATTTCTGGAGCAGATCTAAGAGCTGCTCAGCACCTCTGTTTGTGGAGCCCTTGCAGCAAACAGCGACTGTGAAAACCAAGAGCGGAAGGAAACAGCCTCCTGCAGCCTCCCTCAGCCCCCAGCGGAGAGCGGAGCAGGCTGAGGGCTCTGGGTGAGACCAAGGAAGGAAGTGGGGGTTTGGGGGAGGGAGAAGTGAGAAACAGACGGGAAATGTCTTTTCCTAACTATATATTTTGGTGGAAGAGAAGCCTCCATGCTGCAAAAAAACAACTTGCGGACGCTGTTCCTATACACACCCAGGAAAGGCAGATCCCCTTGGTGGCAGGAGCTCTGAGAACTGCAGCGTTCAGCCTATTTCACGGGCAAATGTGTCTTGTAGGTGCTTTCACTTCAGGATCTTTGGGGTTAACAGTGTCCTCAGAGTTCACATACAAAGAATGCCCAGAGACGAGGCTCGCTCAGCTCTTTCCGAGGAGCTCCTCGCACACACGCTGGGCCAGAGGGGACCCTGCTGTGGCAGCAGCGGTGCTGGGCTGCGGGGCACCTCTCCTTGCCGAGCACTGTACAAAAGCTTCTCCACGCCCACACTTGGTCTGCCGGAGAACTGTCATTCCTAAGGCCGGCAAATGCCAAGAGGGAAGACCAAACAGGGCTGCACGGAGCGACCCCGAGCCCTTCTCGAGTCCATAAATAACTGTGCATCCTGATAGAGCTGTCTCTTAACTTGCATTTAGGGCCATCAGGAACTCTTGAAGCAACTGTCCCTCCTTCCCAGAGACAACTACAACCTCCTCAGCTATATCTGCAGGTCAGTCACCGCACCAGCTATAAACAGCTCACCTTTGAGGTGGTGAGTACAAACACCACCCGAAGGCTGAGGCTGACTCCTCCGGAGACCCCTCTTCAGCGTGTTTTGGTTCCCCTCGAGGCACCAGATCCTGCCTTTGAAGAGGGAGAATTTCAGCCACAGGGATAAACACCTTGAAGATGTCTGACTGTAAATGGCTACTCTAAAACTCACAAATCCCTGAGAACTAAAATTAAGCGGGGTTTTTCTAGGCAAAGCTGTGTGCATTGCAGCTGTCGGGTTTACCCAGCCTCGGTGGTTTTCCTCTGGGTATAGATTCGACGGGCGTTTCCCTTCCTTTTGGGTCTTTTTTTAGGTGAGCAGCTCATCACATGGTGGTTTCCACCGATACCAGTAAGACCCAGCTCCAGTTCGCAGTTATAAGGCGATTACATGTTTCTGTCCTTGGGACTCGGAGGAAGAGCTGGATGGATTAATTGGGGTTTTACACCAACGGCGTAAGGCTCTCTGCAGTCTTCCTTCTCCGACCTGAAGTATTTGCTCTTGGACTCCGGCAGGTTTTTACATGAAATACAGTTGAACTCCAGCGTCAACAAGATGAGTGTGGATAACCTGGCGACAGTGATCGGAGTGAACCTCATCAGACCCCAGATAGAGGATCCTGCAATCATTATGAGAGGTAAAAGGGGCTCCTGGAATAGTTGGCATAGGAGCCCTGATACGCTGAAATACTTTGTTGAAATGGAAAATTTTCTCCGGTAGACCCATGGATAGAAACCAGTCACATGGCTCGGCACAGTAAGTACAGCAGGGAAGAGTAAAGCCACGTGTCAGTTAGACTATAAATGTGTTTACGGGGACAAAAAGCCCTCAGGATCGCACTGCGTGTTCCCTCCATAGAGTTCAAACAATTCAGGGCTTTGGTGAAGTCACTTTTCTTTTGCTTAGAGCAGGAAGCTGTAAAATTCCTCTCAGCGAAACAAAGGAAACTCAAAGAAACTCCTGTTTAGCTGAGCCAAGCTGTAATCCCGTGGGCAAGGACAGACGCAGCAGGACCAACAGAGGAGATATTTGAAGGCCAAAGCCTGCTCTGCTCTACAGACAGCACATCCAAGTGGTCCACACATTCACGGACCCCTGGAGTTTGCTTGTGCAACCAAAGAAGCCCAACTGTGGCTCCTGTCTCTGTTGCTCCATAGTCTGCTCCTCCTGTTCCAGGGTGATAAAAAAATCTCTCCCTTTATTTGGTTTCATGATCCTGCTCCTTGTCTTCCCCTGCATTTCTACCTCCATCTCCATTTTGGACAGCAGAAAGACCAACCAGGGAATGCAAGCGCAGGTGGAAGCCGGCCCGTCGCATTGGGTTTGCCGCTGACAGGCTGCTAATTCCTTCCAGGCACCCCACAGATCCAGAAGGTGCTGACTGTGATGATAAGTGACCACGCAGACCTCTTTCCCCCGTCCAAGGATGTGCCGCCCTCCCCACCCGCCTCAAAAAATGACAAGAAAGCCCCCGTCCCACGCAGCTCCGTGGGCTGGGACGCTGCGGAGGACACTGCGGTGCCCAGGGCGGAGAGCTTGATCCAAAAGCAAACGGTAAGGCGAGGTCCTCAGGGAAATAATAGACCATAAATGTCACGACTGTGCAATTAATTATTGTGGGATGCAACAGGTCAGCGAGCCACGAAGAGCGCTCGCTCTTAATAGGGCCAACTGTCAGGTAATCGTCATCCCTGGAATAGACGAGGTAGATAAACTTTGCACTTTCCCGTGGAAAATCTGCTGTTCTGGGAGAAATGAAAACTCCTGAAGTTTTTTAGCTAAAAGGCAGAACAGGTGAAACCTTTCCCGTTCCTGCTGGGGAAGTGAAAACACTGAGGATTAAAGGCTTTTCTCAAAATGAAAGAATCTCTGCAAAAAGTTGTTTTTAACGGAAAACATGGTGCAACCCAAAATAGGTTTTGATGGGAAACT
>NW_010398738.1:0-2955 GCF_000710305.1 Buceros rhinoceros silvestris
GAGAATACAAACAGGGTAAGAACAGATTTCCACCGTACGGGGGTGCTCCAGCTCAAACAGCACGTGATTTGCTAGAGTCAAACACGCAGAGACCCAAGCCCAGCTGTGAGTCCCCTCTCTCCCAACAGCCTCTGCTGTGGACATTCAGGTGCACCTTCACGCCGTACGAGGGTGCTCCAGCTCAAACAGCACATGATTTGCTAGAGTCAAACACACGGAGATCCAAGCCCAGCTGTGTGTCCCCTCTCTCCCAACAGCCTCTGCTGTGGACATTCAGGTGCACCTTCACCAAAACGGCAGCGTAGATGGAAAATATATCCCTGTTCTGAACAGGCATAACAAAGTAAGATTGTTCTGAGCCGACATTCATCTTGATAACGTTTCTGAAATCTCTCCCAGACCCTTGCACCCACATTGTTTGGCATCTGCACTCAGCTTAAACACTGGCAGCTACAGGTTGAGCAACTTGCCTTCCATCCTCCCTGAAGACATGCTGCTAAAAGCTGCCTTTTAGATGGTTTCTATTCAGGTATGAGAGAGAGGAAGAGTTTGCAAGCTGGCTGGTAGCTATAGGAAAGGGAAAAGCAGAACACCAGAAATGGGGTTTGGGGTATCACTATATTGCTGAAGAAGTGAACTAAAATATTTGTAAAATTATTGCTACGATAAACGAGTTTTCACGTGTTTATTGCTAACTTTCTTATCAAGACAGTACAAAGTTTACCAGGCACATGCCCTACAAACTACACCATTTTCCTGTCTTAGGATTTACAGAAACATACTCTTTATCCATAGGTCCTGACAGAACTAACTTCCTGGTGAGGGAGAACCACGTCAACTCTCTCACTGCTGCCTTGTGAGACAGGTTATCCCGCAGGAAATTACCTGCAGAAACACTCTATTTCCCGCCCACCCACAAACACACAGACAAAAGCAGGGTCCCTCAGTGCACTCCCATGTTTGTGTGGGTGGCTGGAACACCAGTGGGGACTGGAAGCAACCCCTAGGCTCTGCCCAGGCACAGCCAGCAGGTACCATCAAGAGAGAGGTGACCATCCTCATCTGAATGTCACACTGCTTGGAACGAGGGACTACCTGGCAGATGAAGGTAGGGAACAATAATGGAGATAAACAGTGTCCTCCACCCAAACCCACAAGCCAGCACTTCTCTGTCTCTCAATGCAGGAATAAGGTGGCGTGCTACGAAGCTGTGCGTAAAGGCAAAACACAGCGTGCTCTCAGGCCTGCAAGAGCCCGCTGCTCCAAGGGTTTGCAGGATTTAGGTGACCGAGAGGTACAAGAGAGGAGGAGATACATCCATATTGTCAGGCTCACTGGTCAGGCTATTGGAGGGGTTAGCTTGGGCATAACTTCTGCCCAGGGACATCCATGAACTGGTCTTGCCAGCACGTGGCAGGTGAGAGGGCCGAGACTAGAAAGAAGCAGAAAAGGACCATACAAGGGGAAAATTTCACTTTTTATATGCTCTTTTTTTTTTTTTCTTAATCCTTTGTATTTATCCACTGGTAAACATGAAAATTAGGCAATGTAGATCTTTTCTTCTGACCTGATATGGGAGCTCTTTGTTATTTCACTACAGAAATATGACACTATGTCACAATTCACTCTCTGTGGAGATTAAACCTCAACCCAGAAGTACACATGCACACCAAAGTTTGAATGTTCTCATATAGTATGTTTGGTTAAAATAATCTGAAGTAACCATTTATCCAAGGAAAAATTATTTATCAACTCAACTACCATTCAGAGCTTGTGTTTAAAATGTACTAATAGGAAATTAAAGTTATGGCCTAAGAGATTTTAACAGTGGTACCAAATTCATTGTAATGCCATTTAGTGAATCTTACACATGGATGTAAGAGCACTGAGAGAAGCATCATGTTTCCAGCACATAAGAAATTGAGTCCCAAATTCTTGCTGTGTCTTCTGACTGTGATGTCTCGGAGTACAGTTTGCATGAGAAAGAGCTCATTATGCCCCACATGATCCCAAATGCCCAGCAGAGATAACAGTCCAAATCATTTGTTCTCTTTAAAATAATTTATTCATAGGTAGGAATATGAAAATGTGCCCTTTATGAAGTTTATCTGTATCTATAGCAAACACAACTTAAATTAATTCTTCATCTTCAGAACTGGGAAAGTTTGACTAAGGCATTAGGGATTTTTTATTAACCTCCATTAATTCAGTAGTCCCACCACGTTGATAACAAACAAAAATGGATGGCTAAGAAGTTTCTTCTTATTAAAAGGTGTGAGTGAGTGCAATTAAACATGCCCTACATATCTCGAGATATATTACATATTCTAATATAACTCCAGGGTTAATAAGGATGTGAAGTTTATTAGTCTGTTGACGAGCGATCACATATTGTACATCATTTCTGCGGTAGGAGGAACACATAATGACTGCTCTTATTTTCCCTCACAGTTTTGATTTTATTTTTGGCATTTCTACAGAATCCTGTGACATCCCACTGCAATTTAATTTTAATTACATCAATAAATAGGATGATGAAAGTCTAGGGTTTTTTCCTTCCATAGTATTCAATGAATTGCCTAAAGATTTACAAATATTACATACTACTACATGAAAAAATACTGAAATCGGTATGTTTTACAAACCTCTGCAAAACCCTTGTACTTCTGCTCGTTTTCAATTCAGACAAATCTTGTTTTCCTTTAATCTATCTATTTTTAAGTCAGCGTCTCAAATGCTTAGATACAGCCATTACCTACTTTGATTTAAAACAAAAACTCTAGACCAAACATGTAGTAGTTTTATGTTCATTTGCTTTCAGGACTAATCCATATTTAGCACATGAGAAATAAATTAAAATAGTCTAAAATCTGACCGTATGAACTTTAAAAAGAAAGAAACAATGCATCAAAGAACTAGGGGGAAAATGCCAGCCCACACTATTTAACATAACAC
>NW_010398738.1:3065-5084 GCF_000710305.1 Buceros rhinoceros silvestris
GAGGAAACCCCATGGAAATACATCAGAAGATGTAAAGAAAATGGATACAGTGTGCCACTAATGTTATGGCATCGAAGAAAGCGTGCACATGAAGTTATCCCATTTAAAAGCTATGGCAAGATAAGCCTGCTTTATGTGTCATTTAGAATTAATAGACTATATTAATATACAGTCCATATTTTAAAATTACCTCTAAAATAAAATGAATAATGCTTTTGCTCCCTGCACAAACCAAACTCCTTTATCTGCACAATAAAACCAGAGTACTGAGTCAGTTAAAAAATAAAGCTCCTTAGAGCAGATAAAAATTCAATGAAGAAAAATCATCCCTCATGATGAAATACTGAAAATGAATTCTTTTAGTTGCTTTTGCGCCTTGCTAGAATGCTAATTATAAAAGCGTAATTTAATTTTGGGAAGAGGTTTGTTACATTTCAAAACCTAATGTGAGTTCATCAAACATGAAGACTCTCAACTGTTGTTAGGTGTTAAATTTAAAGCTCAAACCCTTCTTCTGAACCAGTTTTCTGCAGACGTCCGATTTGTGATAGTTTCTTACCTCGTGCATATAAATACGTTTGCACATGTTCTAATAGGCCGTTGTGGGGGGGTATTTCTATCAAGAAATATGTAACATTATGACAATCATTAATCAGGGGTTAGCTGAATTTTAATGCAATAACGAGGTAATTGGCGGTACCTGACAAACTGCTGTCCTCCTCTCCGTGAGCTACCCTAGACTGGCTGGTCCTGCTACCTGTTCAAAGGCAGCAGATGGACCAGGGACCTTGATGATTGGTGGTGGGCAATGCTTTCCTGGTGATGGACCTTCTGCTTTTGTCCAAAATTCTTGGCCAAAGCTGGAAGGGACTCAAAGAGCTATGACAGATGTAAATAACCCCATTACTTTGTAACAAGCAAAAAGACTGTGATACAAATTGCTGCAATGACCCATTAATTCAAATTATCCCTGTTTACATTGCAGCTTGGACTGGTCCAAAAGCTCTGCGGATGCACTCATGCCCTCCAAGGCAGAAGCAACCAAGGAACTCTTTTGCTTTTACAGTAATCTTCAATTTACTCTCTTTTTAAAGATAATCTAAACTTATTGCCCCATATTTTCCAAACTGAATATATAAACAGTACTCAAAAGAAAAATTGCATATTTTAAGGGAATTGAGGGGTTTTTCCTCTAGTCTTTTTTTTTCCTTGGTTGTCTTTCCTTGCCCTTTTGACATTGGAAAAAGGAATTAAAAGAAAATACCTCCAACCCAAATACATTAAGACTACATTTTCTTTGAAAATTAGATATTTTCCTTTCAAATCTCTCAAAAAAAAAGAATAAGAAATGTCTCTCATTTCAGAAACTGTAATCAATGGAATAATATGGTAGTTTCTTCACTGACAAGGATATAGGACTGGATCTATTTCTGATTTACTGAGAGGCATTAAGATAGCAGAGTGATAGAGAACTGAGACTAATGGGCCAGCAGAAAATACTACAGCTAACGGCAGGTACGACACCTGTCACAGATTGTACTCATGTGCCACTGTAAGAGTGAATACAGCATAGTTACATATTTATATTCACATCTGGACATTATTCTACCAGAAAGCTTCATGGGAAGTGCTGAACTTTGACTGCAACTCGTCGGACCCCACATGTTTGCATTACCTTCTGGCCATCAAAGGACTGCTGTTGTAAACTGAGACTGAGTTTATATTGTCCTCTTATTTTGTGATGGCTGGATGGTCTTAAATCTAATCTGAGACCAATACATTTTGGTTATATCTCAACTTAATATAATTGATATACAAATCAATTTTTAATTACGTATTTTCATCCTTTCAAGAAATACAATTTTTAAGAAACTGATTAATTTTTTTTATATGTGGCAAAGAACTCAAATACACTGATTACTGGAAATCAGTTACACCTCAAATGTACTATACTAAAATCCTTGTTTTCTGATTTTTCTTAACACTATGAGGAACAGCTTGAAACTAAAGACTGTAGGG
>NW_010398738.1:5176-60932 GCF_000710305.1 Buceros rhinoceros silvestris
TGTGTTTTATTTTTGGTTTTGATGGAACAAGTGACAGGCCTGATCCCTTGCATTTGACAGTTTATATCCCCATAGCCTGAGCTGAAAATCTGGTTAGGATTGAACAGATTTATCTGGATTCTCCAGACTTGTCTTTACCTTGGTGATACCAGTCTGTGACAAGAAGTTGAGTTTCTTTCTTGAAAAAGGGAGCAACCCTGGCCGATGCCTTTCCCTTCACTGCTGCTAGGAGAAAAGGTGTCGGTTTTCTAGCATAAAGCAATCTCCACCAGTGGATGGAGCAAAAACATGCCAAGAAGCCAAAGGGTGTCTCTCCTCAAGGCAGTTGCTGGCCACCCAAGAAGCCAGCAGACCAAGGAAGGAGAGGGGCTGCCCAAAGGGGTCTGTTTGAGTTAACAGGGCCAGCCCAAATAGGACAATAGTTCTGCAGCAAGACCCTATGCTCTTGTAAGACCACAGACCATCGTTTTCAATCTCTGATCCGCTGCTGTGACAATCAAAGGACAGCACCGTATATCACTATGACATTACTATAAGTATCACCAAATCTTCTCGATCAGGCTCTTTCAGGAAGGAGAGTCAGCAGCGGGCAGGAGGCAACACCGTGTCCCGAGACCTTTGCCAGCTGCTGAAACTATTGACCCCTCCAGTGAAACCTTGCCGTCGAGTATGTACGTATGTGTGTGCACTTAAGCGCGCATATAATTTCCAATTTAAGAAGCATCTGGGTAACGGTATTCTGTATTTTTAGTTTTGCTCCCTTAAGATGAAATAGCAAGCTGCAATGCTGGAACATAAATAAATAAATAAGAAGAAAGATTGTCACTAAGTCACCCTAGCTGCCATCTAAGGAAAGAAGAAGAACTCTAAGGGAATAGGAAAGCATTTGTGCACTCGAAGTATTTGGAGTCTATTTAGTTGTGAAATGCAGAAGAAGCAGAATATATATAGAATCGAGTGATCGATAGTACCCAGAGACAAGCAAGTATAGATAGATACCCAAATTCAGATGCAAAAAAAAGAAAAGGGGCGGGGGGGGAGGCAGTAAATCAAGTCCCAGAATTATGTTTTGGATTATTTCAGAAAATATGGGCAACGGTATTTACTAAAAAGTGGGGGGGGGGGGGGGAGGCAGTAAATCAAGTCCCAGAATTATGTTTTGGATTATTTCAGAAAATATGGGCAACGGTATTTACTAATTTTTCCCCTTAATTTTTGCCATAGCATTTGTGGACGGAAGTCCCTGTCTGGGTATGGCACTGCTTATAATAAAGATTAGAAATTCTGTATCTCTAGCGTGTGATAGCTTACCTTGGACTTCGGGACTACCGTGCACTCAACTATTACATATCTCCAGATTAATAAAACTAACACATTTTGTAAGGCCACCTCAAGGACCTCTGAAAACAAAAATGAAGGTAGCTAAGCACTCAAACCTCTTGAGCAACTTTGAAAACTGCACCTGAGCACTTCTCATACCACACTCTTCCTTGTCACTGCAAGTATAGAGCTGTTGGGGGGGAAAAAGGAAAATAAAAAAGCATCTTATTGTTGTAACAAACATCACAGCACGTTATTCTGAGAGAACAGTGAAATGCAAAGTAGCACAATGTTATTACTCGGTTTAGAACTTTATTTTGTCATTTTAATGACTGCTATTCTTGTTTAAAGATCCATGGAATCTTAAATAACTCTGAACTGCCAGAATCTCAACTTTAAGTCTTATTTTAGGAGATTTCCAGCACTGCAGTGCTCCCTAGAGTTACGCTGATGAACTAGTTCAGTTCTGGCCTGAAGCTTGACCATGGCCGGAGGAGGTCTCAGGGCAAACCTCAATCTGGTCAGCCTCGCTGGATGCTCAGAGATCCAACGTAGAGAGGAGCGTCCGCGGAATGGTTCTCCATAGCTCCGATTTGGTGCAGTAGCTCACTATTTCCAGAGATAAACTCTATCGGGTGATTCTTTTGCTATACACATGGAACACCCATGACTGGTGAGAGGGGTTATTCCTGAACTTCCTGAATTATGGTAGCAGACCATCTTTTTACCAATTTTGTACAGGTTAATACAAAACAGTAAAACTTCAGTTTTGGCAGCAAAACCACAATTTTTGCTTTATTTTAGTATTTACATTATTTTTATGTAAACTAATGGGAGAAATACATTCTTCGAGAGTATATTATTTGTTAGATCTATACCTAATATCTCAAATAATCTTTTATGCTGATTTCATCAAACTGTCAGAAAATGCATCTGTCTCTTCTTTCCATTCATACTGTTACAAAGTTAAACAAATTCTGTCATTAAAATTAACAAAATGAAAAATTATAGAATAAATATAGGGCAGCACTGCTGGAGCACAATTTTTTAGGAAGACAATTTATTGTGAAACCTCATAGTTAATAAGGAACTTATTTAACAGCAGTTATTTTATTCAAGTTGTTGCATAGCCTTTTTTGCACATCAGTGTAATGTAAGAGGAAGGAGTTTCATGGTTTTCAAAGAGGCCTAAGGACATTCTACTTGGAAAGGTAATCCAAAATGGGCCTAAAGCTCTTAACTATCCCTCAAAGTCTCACCTTTTAATATGGAATATTTCTGGAGACTTTGCATTTTAAATTTCTAAACCCTTATGACTTTTTTCCATTTAAAAATGTAAGTTTTTCTTCTAAAAGGAAAAAAAAAGTTGCTCTAATAACATTTAAAAAAAAACAACAACAAGTAAAGAGTCATTTTCTGTTGAAACTGCTCTTGTCCCAGGTAAACTTTACTGGAAGAAGCAACCCTGTCGAAATTATCTATAGGGAAATTCACATTTTCCTTTAGACAGCAGCTATTTATTCTGACAGTCAGCTCCTGAGAGTTTTCTACCCTTTTCTCTGCACCAGTCCTCCTAAAATGATTATTGCAAACACCTTCGGTGTCTCTACCTTCCCGAGTACAACCGAGCTCCCTTGATAACAAACTCTGACAAGACATTTCAGGTATCAGATCCTGAGTGCACACCACAAAACTATTCAGATCGGTTCTCAGCCTCCTGTGTTCATCTTACTTGTTAAACTTTCCCTTTCTGCCCTTTCCGTGTGTGAGGCAAAGACCAAAAGCGTCGCATTCATTCTTTCAAGTGTTGATTTTTGTCTCCAAAGCTTTCTCTTGATAACATTCATTATCTCTCGCGGCAGACACGGAGGGTGAGCAGGCAGCAGACTGGCTAGAAGTAGCAACGACTGGGTACAGCTCCTGTTTTCCAAGACTCAGTTCAAAGAGCTTAATCACACATTTAAATCCTATTAAAGTCAAGTGTTTACTTCGGTTTAAGCAGGACCTGAGCAAAGCAGTTTGTTCTGAGGAAAAATAAGGGCAGGTTTTGTGTGAGCAGGACGCACTGCGATGGGCACCTCCTCCCCACCGTTTGTGACAGATGCAAGCCATGAGATTCATACTCAAAACCAGAGCAAAAGTGATTTGTGTTGGGTTCTTTTCCAGGCTGACATCAAGAATTGTATCTGTAGAAATAGTCTGGACTTCCAAAGCCGTTATTTGAAAAGTATGGCAGGGTTCGTTAGGCAATTCGGCAACTAGAGGATCACACAAACACCAAGCACCAGGCCTTTGTTATTGCAGCAGAAACTTTGTTTACAATTGTTGAACCTTGCAGCCAAATTAAGAAAAGTGCTGTAACTTCTTCACTGCACACCTCTCATGGAGGTATACATTTCAGAGGCACAGAAAGGGCACCAGACCACACCACAATTCTCAGACGATTGTTGGTAAATTGTAACAGTAAATGCCACATGCACTTAAGTTGTATTATCATCTCAATTATACTATTTGCATATAAAAATCACCATTGTCAAATACCCCATGACTCACTTTGTAATTAACCTTGAAAGACTTCAGTAAACTCTGCCTTAACACACAATTTTTATTCATACGGCAGAACAAATTCAAGCAAAAAATAAAAATAAATAACTGCAATAATGTTTTAATAGTTGTTGAGGTCTTGGGGTTTGTTTTATTTTTTCCTGAATGCATATTCTGTTAATATATATTTACTCATCACTTATACACAACACGTATTGTCCATCTTAATGACTATTACAATTATTTATTAATTTCTGTCAAGAGCTCAAGGCACCTTACAGCGCTCGACTTAAACAAAACAGAGGTTTGCATGCTATGGAAGACATATATATAAGACATGTGTATAAGGACATACACTGTCACACGGAACAAATTTTGTTTTCCCTGATTCTGGCAATATTAAACTTCCCTCCTTCCTTTCCTATATTCTGAATAACTGCCTTGTCTTATTTTGGTAAATAACTTTTCACAATTGTACTGTCTTAGTCAAAATATTCTAATCAAAATACATCCATAGACAGGGCCTTCATGTAAGAGTTTTCCTGATACTTCAGTTCCTCCTACTCTTTCCTTTTATCTTTTTTTTTTTTCTGGCAATATTAAACTTCCCTCCTTCCTTTCCTATATTCTGAATAACTGCCTTGTCTTATTTTGGTAAATAACTTTTCACAATTGTACTGTCTTAGTCAAAATATTCTAATCAAAATACATCCATAGACAGGGCCTTCATGTAAGAGTTTTCCTGATACTTCAGTTCCTCCTACTCTTTCCTTTTATCTTTTTTTTTTTAAACTTCCGTCTCTTCGCAAAAAATTATGCTGCTGCCATGCTTTGGGAGTTTGCTCAATTTTTACACTTCCCTACAATACTAAACATTGCGTAATAGTTAAGTTTTCCCTACGATTCGTTGATTGGTTATTCTCACTAGCCCCCTGTATAAATCCAGAATCAATACCCCTTCCTGACTGTAACAAATCAATAAATAAAGGGTTATGCTTTGCTCTGACACATATGCACTTACTTGATTTACAGCAGCTTAAGTGTTGGGGGAAAATCACGTGCCATTACCTAGGCAATGGTTTGTGCAGTTTCTACACGAGGAGATGAGGGGGAAATCCTGTTTGTGAGTTCTCCCTGCAGTAGAAGAGTTGCACGGTGAATGCAGCGCGGTTGCAGAGATTTGGTAACCTCCACGAGGCCTTCAGGCTAATATATGGGATTACAAGAAAAATAATCCAGCCCTTTGATTCAAATAACCAGTGATACACACCTGGGCTTTTTCTGCATTACAGTCAAAAACATCTGAGATTAACACAGGGCAAAGAGGGGCAAGCCCGAGTGGTTTCCTCAAATTCTGCTCTGTTGCCCAAAAAAGTCTTGCTCACTCTTCTCCACCACATGAAGCCACACACGCGGCTTGTGAACAAGGTGCCGTCAACTTCAAATCCGTCATCTTCAAATGATAAAAATCACCTGACTTTCCAGTTCAGCAAACCACACCACGCACTAAGCACAATAATTTGCATGATGACTCTAACAAATACTTCAAAATAAATATTTCATACATATACAATGGGTGTTTTGTTTCTCTGTAGAGCTGGAAGGAATTGCACAAAAGAAAAAAAAACCAACCCAAAAAACACCACCCACGATGCAATAATTATCCACTGCTTTTCAGGAAGCAGTTGTAAGAGAAGCAGTAATGTACAAGAATAAAAACGCTGGGATTTACCACAGAATATAAATCTTCTTTAAGCAACTCCACTGACAGATTCCCCTTGCCATTAGGACTTCGAGTTAAACTGTTTCTGTGTTGCACTGGAGAATAAGCATTAAGTAATTGCCATTCACGAACGGGACTTAAACCTCATTGCCACAGAAGAGTTGCACTAGAAAAATTCCTGCGTGAAGTGCTCAGTTTGTCCTGATTCTGCGTTTCAGGCAGCATCTCGAAACATTTGGTTTTTTAATATTTAGAAATGACACGGATTTCTTTTTTTAACCTGCCTGTGCCTCCCTTTCCCCTGCTCGTTCACCAAACCAATCACCTCGCACACATGCCTTGCTGAAAGCTGACACTTCTACAAAAAAAGCAGCAATGAGTCACAGAGAGTACACGTGGCTGGTGACATGATGCTGTCGTTATTACTGTCTGTGTCACTCCTGTGAGGCCATTGCTATTGAATGTCTAGGGATGATCTCGCTGGTCATCAATTTATTTAAAGCTGGAGAATTTTAAAATACTTAAAACACTGATGTTCACAGTAAAAGATTTTACTCAAGTGTAGTTAACTCTAAAATCCCAATATAGCTTCCTCAAGAAGTCCTCTTGGCAATTTTTAAAATTTTAATTAAGAACCTTATCTCGTATAAAGTCCCTGCACAGGACTTTACAGTTTCAAAAATGTGTGTTTATGTGTATGCATCAGGTTTTTATTTTCATATATCTGTGGGTCTGAGAACAACAGAAAGCATTCCATTATCAGCAGTAATGGTGGCGATTAATATAATAATATTTAAAGAAAACGACTCCGACATTTAAAGCAAAATTATCTATAGATGGTCAAGAATATATTTTTTTATTATATACTTGCACTGGATAAGCCCTCACCAGTTAAAGTAAATATATTATGTCATTCATATAAATAAAAATAAGTGGATTGTTTTTCAAACATGAAAAAATATTAGGAAAGGAGATGCAGAGCAAGAGGCTTCAGCTTGAATTATGGGGAATATTGTACCATACAAATAGGCACAGCTCTAGCTGAATTTAGTTGATTAGACTATCTGAAGAACATGTTTTTAAAAGGTCTTTTTAACCAATTGTTTCATACTAACAAAATGCAACAGACCCCATTAATCCAGTTGAGAATGAACACAGCTGGATATTAAAAAAATGACTCTGTATACTTGACACGATAAATAAGGTCACAGCACAAATAAAAAGTGTTTGATGACTAATAAAACAATCTAAACTTCAAATAATGAGGTTTTTTTTAAACTGGCAGTTCTGGTGAAATCTTCCAGAAGCTGGTCATAGACCAAAATTAAAAAGGCTCTATACATCATGCCAACTTTGTTGATCTCTGCTGACAAAAGCTATCATATAAAATTATTCTAAATCTCTATTAAATTAAAATTAGGGTGGAAGGGGGACCCTTTCATTCATTTGATACCATGTTAACCACGGGCTGGGTGCTGTACAAAACACAAGGGAATAGTACTGACCCATACCTCAACTTGAATAGGTTTTGAGCGCAAAACCAGGTCTCCAAGTTTGGAAATGCACCTCAGCCAGCAGGTTTACTTAAAGACAACCCCCTGTTGCATCCACCAACTCCCCTCTGTGCAACTTGCACATGGGCACGGGCAATTTACAATATATAAAGAGTGGAGGTATTTTCTCTTATTTTTCTTAAATCTTGTGGAAGCCAGTGAACACAAATGCTGATGCAGAAACTTTGGCAATCTCCTGACATTAAGTGAAACCTTAAATAAGAACAAAGAAATGTAAATGGGCCTGTTATTTTGACTTCATTTATTATAACATTTTAGAAGTCTTACAGAGGGTTTTTTTTCACCTGCTTTGAAGTTTCGGCTTTTGTTCTGAAGGTGGTTCCCACCCAGGGATTCTCCTCCGCTCTCCACTTCCCTTCAGACCCATCCACCCTGCTGTGTCAGCAGCGCGGGAGCAGTACACTTCTGAAGCTGCCTGCAATTAAGTTCACCTTGTTGTATTATAGGTAAACATGTTCAGACTTATTTTGTATACCTTTGGGAAATAATAGCTTTTGAGAGTCAACGGTGAGAAGCAACTTGTGCTACTAAAATAAACTGTGGCAAGGACCGCGTCTTGTAGCATTTTTACAAGCAGCAAATTCCCTCGGTGTTTTGGTATTTTTACCAGAAAATAATGAACATTAATTTCTCTTGTTTTGCATCAGAACTAACATAAGTTTACAATAATGTCTGCGTTTACTCTGTATTGTTTGTGTGTGCACATCAGATGGGGTTCAGCTGACAAAAGCCAAGTACACAGTTTCATTTCAGACATCCTTGGGCACCCTGCCTGGACTCCGCTGCCTCTCCAGAAGGTTTCTGGTCACCCCTCAGGTCCTCTATCCTATTTCCCATCCCCAGGAAAACTCTTCCAACATCCTAGGGCAACTTAAATGTGCAGCAGGCACACATGTTTTTGGCAACTAGTTCCTACTCACTTGGAATTATATAAACTATTACAGAGTAATTTTCTGGCACAGTTTTATGCACGGAAAAAATCCTAGCCTACAATCCTTCAAGGGACAGAAACCCTGATGTTTCACGCCATGGCACAATAACTAATGGACTAAGGAACAACTATGCATGTGTTTCAATCGTTGGGGTTTTTTCAGCCCTAATATGACACTAATACATAATTCATTGCCACTTAATAGCAGGTTGACTTCATCTCTTGCCAGCCAGAACGCAGAGTTCAGCAGCCAGACGTTTCGGTGGAAGAATTTCAGCCTCAACAAAGAAGCGGTGAAACACCTGTAGCAAAACACCGAGCCGCCCAGCCCAGCAATCCGGTTATCCCTCAGCTTGCACCAGGCCAGCAGGCAGACAGAGCCAGGGCTGGGCTACTGCGAGAAGGTCACTGCCAGCCAGCACAGTGGCAGGGTGCCACGTCCTGCCCTGTCCCTTGCAAGGCCAAGCACGGACGGACCACCTCCACGCACGCAGATCTGGGTCAGTCTCAGCTTCCCCAAAACGTATCTGTTATCCTGCTCAGACAGCAAATGCCACACCAAGGCTTCTCAGCCATGCTGTCCAAACAGCAAACACAGCAGAAAGCCAGCCCTGCGTTTCTGCAGCCCCTCCTCTCTCCTCCCACCACAACGGGAAGCAGGAGGGACTCGGTGGCTCCGCACAACATTGCAAGCACATACATCAGATTGCTTCCCCTGATGTCTTCACGCAAAGCTGGTTTGAGCTCCCCTGGCCAGTGACAGCAAGCTGCTGACCATCTTCTGGCATCAGAACCGGACTGAAACCTGCTTTCAGCCCCTCCACAGGGGGTTTGAAGGCATGATCTTTCTCTGCCTCAGGGCAAGGAAAAGAAATTAGCTACAACTGAAATGAATCCTTTGTACCCACCTTCTCCTTTGTACCCATCTTCCCTTTCCATGATGGTATGATTACATTAGGTTTTGCTTAATTCAGGCATTCTCCAAATACAGTAATTTCCTCTCTTAGAACTAGCGTGGCTCATCGCATCCTCAGACAACGTGTTATAAGACGCTATTTCTGCTTTGTTAAAAGGACTATCCCACTGCAAACTGAAAAGAGCCTGAACACATTTCTTTCTAGAAAACATTATTACCTCAGCTATTTCCACTGATCATTAGGACTAGCTGAAACCATTACTGTAAATGGGCTCACAACAAAAAGTTTCACAGGGAATGGCTACATTTCTTGGAAGAGGAAAAAAATACAGTTGAAGTCTTTCAATTCATGGCTACTTTCTAGATTTTTTGAAATATTAGAAGAAAGCTTTTGTATTTCAGCAGAACTTTCTTTTAAAGCCTCCGTTAAAGGAACATCTTCATTAAAGGCGGCCTTGAAACAGCAACTAATGGGAATGCTCAATATTAAGATCCTCCTTTGAGGGACAGATCTATTCTCCAAGGCAAACCACATAGACATTTAAAAGACTATCAAAACCAGGGCACAGAAAGCTGAGGAATCTCGGCATCCGTGAAAATCTGACTCCAATTTATAATGCAGAGATCGCTTAAACCCATGTCATTATTAAGGAAATAAAAATGCATTCTGACCCTTTGATAAACTGGCATTAAAGGAATCTGGAAATCAGACAACAGCACTGAAGAGAAGGAAGGTGAGATACAAAGCAAACATGTAACAAGAGAGGAAGGTAATAGGTTTAAAGGAAAAAACTCGACAGGTTTACGTATCAGTGTACCATGCAAGGTTATTCCTGCTCGTGCTGTTGCTTCGTTGGTCTTGTTCTGATACATGTTTTTGTAGAACATGAATGTGTTGAACCTTTTGATTCATTCAGTTTTAATAGTAAAAGTAATTTTCTCAGGTGGGTACTGAACAGTTGTCATTACGGTTTATTTTGCCAGATAAATTCTTTTGAGACACTAATGGTAAGAGACAGAGTAAGGAATAACAGCACAGCACACTGTGTCTCCTAAGCTTGATACCAGCAGCTTTGTGGAAGACCCAGAGACACCAAATGTTATTTTTCTGTTGAAATCTCAGGGTGTTTTATTTCAAATGCACTTTAGCTGAAGGTGGTGAAAAATAATGAAAATGTGGTCATGCAGCTACTGCTATTCTCATTCACCTGATCCATTTAAGATCCAGCACATTGTCTCTAGGCTACTGTCCTGGGTTTGCATGGCAAGGTTTTGGTAGAGGGAGGCTGCAGGGGTGGCTTCTGTGAGAAGCTGCTAGAAGCTTCCCCTATATCAAATACAGCCTACGCCAGCCAGCTCCAAGATGGACACACCACTGGCCAAGACTGAGCTCAGTGGTAGCGCCTCTGTGATCACATATTTAGGAAGGAGAGAAATCTGCTGTGCAGCAGCAACACAGCCAGAGAGAAGAGTGAGAATACGTGAGAGAACCAAGGTCAGTGATGAAGGAGGGGGAGGAGGTGCTTCAGATGCCAGAGCAGAGATTCCTCTGCAGCCTGTGCTTTGATTTGGTTGGATTTTCCAAGCATCTTCATGACAAAGAAAATAATTTTGCCATTACTAAATGGCTACTGACAGCACAGGGTTTTAAGATTTGTCTGTGTTGTCTTAGCTTGAGCTGATTTTAGCCTCCAAAGAAAAAAAAAGTGATAGCAACTGTCTGGTGGCCAGGTAACTATTGTCTAAACTTGTTTCAGTTTTCCTTTAGTTTATAGTAACAATGAGGAATTACTCAGGGTGGGTCGAGCTGTCTAAGTTTCCAGAATAAGACAAGGTGCAGAAAAGAGCACGTGCACAGAACAACCAGAGGTACAGATGTTCTGACAGAAATCACAGCTGTAATTCACAGGTCACTGCAGGGGTGCAGTGTCTCATTACTCGGGTAAAACCAGCTTTAGAACAAAAAGTGAACGGTCAGGGAACGATGACAAGAATGAATACCTAAGCTGTGTCAAGAAAACAATAAAAAAAAAGTCCAATAAAGACCCGCACAGGAAGGAACTATCAATATCTTCCTTCTCCCAGCAAAGGGAAAGAAGAAACTCTCTGTGACAGGACCACAGACCTCCCAGTAATGACCTCAGGATGCCGAGCCCTCATCTGAGCCCGTCTGCCTTTCTTGTTCAGGAAGGCTGAAGCTACCAGCCTTTGGACCCAGGGGGGCTGAACGCACCAGCACTGAAAAGGGGGTTAATAGGAAGGATTTCTTTTTTTCCCCCCGAAAAGCAATTTAACTACACTACTAAAGCTTTTCTCCTTATTTAAATTATGAATGTATAGTATCATAACTAATAAATCAGACTATTACATTGTTAAACTGTGAAGTAACCATAATTTCCTAGTTCCACTTATGACTGCACCCCTTTTTTTTCACATACAAGACTTTAAATACAATAAACATGACGACTACGTACACAAAAAGAACCAACACCGCAACAAAGAGCTCAGAACCATGTATTAAAAGATGCGCATCATCCTAATTGGCAGGAAATAGTAGAAAATTGAAAGAAATGTGTGATCACCTGTAGTTCTTAAATCACAAGTGTATTTACCCTGTCAAAACTTTGCCAAAATATTTTAGCTTGTAACGCAGAGGTTATTTTAACTGTAAACAAAAAAAGGCATAACACACCAGCATTATCATAAAGTCACTGCAATATATCCTAGAAGCACTGATTGCATTTTCATTATCAAATCTTTTCAACCAGAAAGTGATTTGTGTTTTGTATTTAACTGAATACAGTGAAGCTGTGACGAATTTTCAAAGATATGAAATGCTAATTTATAGAAACGTGCTTTAATAGTTAATTTTGTGTGAAAACATATATTCCATCTATGCTTCAGAGAAAGAGAAGTTTTACGAGGACTTTTTCTTTCCTTTTTTTATTAGACGCACTAGGTGATAGTTATGCAGAGAGACTGTAGACGATCTTTTGGGGCATACAAATTCTTCTTTAAATCTAAAATAAAAGCAATAAACTCAAGGTTGAGAATAATTATGTTAATTATTTAGCCAATTTGAAAGCAAATGATAGCTTTTACCAGTGGAGCAGAAGGTAAAGTCAGCAAGCAAAGCCGTAATAAGTTCAGTGGGACAGAGAGGTCAGGCAGAGGTGCCACCTGGAGGAAAAAAACCTAGATGCCAGGAAGCCAGTATCTCAATGACTTTTAATGTCAAGTACAGCTGTGAATGTTAGTTATGAATATACTTATTTTTGTAGTTATTCCTTACGGATCAGGGCTGAAAGATCAGAAATGCAGTCTTCCTTTCTGAGATATGGTTCTCTTGCTGGTAAGTGGACACATTCTACCTTCGTAAATTATTTATAGAAGTTCATGCCAGTGGCTATCTAATTTTGTCCACAGAGTCCCCACAGGGGCTTTTGGACCAGTATAGGAAACTGCACTTCTGATAGCTTTGTCATGAGAGACGTCTAATGCTTGGAAACATACACTAGACATTCTGCATATTTTCAGCTAGCTCAGACTGGTGTCACTTGGTGCAGGTTCACCTCTAAACGTGAGCTTGAACAAGTTTAGTAAGTCACTTCAAGGCCAGGAAGAGGGCTCCCAGGAATAACCGAGATACGACCTGTTACAAAACTTCCATGGTTTTCTGTAAAGGTTCCAGTACAGTGAGATGTCTGGAGCTTTCCCGGTGCAGAGCTACCTTGTCAAATCAAGCGATCTATTTGCCAATACGGCAAGAGGGTGGGGCAGAGGGTAAGGTGGATGTCACAAGTACTTTCAGGGGGAAGAAATGGAATAATGGGGGGGGGAGGATGAAAAAAAAGAAAGGGCATTTTTAAATAATCGTCTCCATGCCAAGGATTCTTGGTACAGCTCAAATAACTGCCACTTTTGTTAAGGTAAATATATCAATCTTACCTAAAGTAGATGGCGTTCTTTCTGCTTTATGAGATACACCGATACCAGTTTGGAAACTTTTCAGAGACAGGTGAAGGTGGGTGGTTCAGTTACTGAATTGATGTGCTTAAGATAATTGTTCTAAAATTAAAAACACAAATCTATTTTGGAATCTGATGACTTGGTAAATTACTTTAAAATAAAAAACAAAGAACCCCCACACCCTACTCTGCCTTATGCTGTTTTAAAGACAGTCAAAATTGAAAGTATTTTGAACGTAGGAGGCTTTCCCCTCGAAAACTGTTTAAAAAATCCTATGTTGACAGTGGTTTTCTTTTTAAATCAGATTATTCAAGGCTTACGCTTATTCATTAGCATCTCCAGCAACAGTTTTGTCAGAAATTCTCCTAACAACTCTATCAGTAACATATATGCAATCATCATCGCACACTGGGACAGACACAAGAGCCATAGCTGTTTCTGAGAGACTTTCAAGCTAAATTATATATTTGATTGAATTACTTCAGCGGCAAATATCCATTAGTCAGTTATCACTTTCAGAAAAGCAAAAATTGCATTCAGTATTATTCTAGCTCTCCATCAAAGTGGTTTTTATATGAATTCACTACATAGTTTCTATTGGAATAGTCCCCCAGCATTAAACAAAAAAGCGGGGGGCATTACAACTCCATAGTGTCCACTATTTAAAGTATTATGGTAACTGTTACTCTTTCTAATAAATAGTTTGCTCAAGTATACTTCTCCAAATACTGTGTAAATAGGTTTTTTCTTTTTTTTTAATCCTTACAAAAGTGCTATCTATCTATGCTAGTTTAGAAGTAAGAATTCTGCTGAAATGAGAAGAAAGAAGATTGGATTACAAGTCCCCTTCCAAAAGAGCCAAATGTGGATATACGGAAAAAGTGTTAAAAAGCTGAACTTTATATTAAAGTAAGCAGTATCAGTACGTTTACCATATAAATATACTCCTAAATCCATTCTTTGGCGAATAGTTACAGACTGAAAAAGATCCATATCAAGTTAATGAACTCTACTCTGCTGACTTACAGAAAAGAATATAAAATAGACAAATCTACATATATTATTTCAAACTGCTTATGAGATAGACTTATCTCTAATATATATATATTAGGCACAAATTACATTAAAATAACATTTAAAGAATTGCAAAGAAAGTTTCACAAGTTAGAAAATGGGGGGGAAAAAAAAAAACCAAAAAAACCAAGGTTGCCTGCATAAGGCTGCCTCAACTCACCCCTTCTGCTTAGACTGTATTTTGAGATCTTTAGTTAAATGATCTTATGACATAGCAGATGTGGGAAGTCAACAGAGGACAACTCCAAGAAGCTGGGAGAAATGAAGCAAGGCTGACACTGCTGACACTCACCCAGAAGCTGGTACAGGCATGATGCTATAGTTACAGTCCTGAAGCAAGCAGAAAATACTGCTGCTTCAGTAAATCCCAGAACTAGAAATTCACAAGAGGAATTTGTGGGTTTTAATTCCCAGAGTATAATGTAATTAGGTCCAATCTAACCTGCTTAATGTCACATATGATTCAATGTCACATATGATTCATTGCCACAGTCTAGGTTGAATAAAAACCCAGACTCCCAGAACTGTGGTGACAAATCAGTGCCTAAAAGGTAGGGGCTTAGAAACACAAAGCAGAGGCTTCAAAGAGTTGATAAATCCTTTTTGAGGAGCATGGCCACCAATTTGCTGAGAAGGAAAGCTAATGGGTCTGGGCAAAAGGGCTTTAAATTAGCAAGAAAGAATAAGGTGCTCAGCAAGGAGACAGGAAGAAATAGAAAGAAAAGCAGCTAAGTACAGAAGAAAAATCAGCAAGAAAGATGTATCAATAGGAAGGAGAATAGAGGGCTCCAGACTAGGATTTAGCAGGCAGGTAATTTAGGATGCTACTAGAGAATGGCAAGGGAGATAAAAGCAAAACTCAGTGAAATGAAATAAAACGAAGTACACACGAGAATGTACAATTTCTCTGTTACAGTGAATTGAGACATTCTGTTTGGGAAAAATCTTACTGTGGGATAAAAATAAGTAATTGAAATGTCAGTGGAGGAAAGCACGGCCCATGAGACAGACTGAGAGGAGCGACTGCTACACGTGTACACTCGGGAAGCATCCCCTACTCTAAGGTAGCCATGGAGGTAGGAAGGAAAACTACTTTTTAAAAAAATCTCTGGGTGAAAATAAAGCAGAGAAAGACAGACAGGTTTCTATGAACTCAACCAGTAAAACATTTACAAGACAAAGTCCTGAAGTAAACAGCATACCCTGAAATTAATTAAGAATCATTACAGCCATAGCCATCTTAACAGGAAAATTATCTTAGAAATAGATATACACAGAATAGAACCAAATATTCTCACATTTATTCTGGAGGTGCATTTCCTATGCACAGTGCAGGGAAAGGCAGGGAAAGTCCAGGATCCTAGGAGAGAGATTCGTAAAGCAAACCATGCTAAAGAAAGATCTAATCAGAAGATCCAATAGGGAAACTTCAGCAAAAATCCTTTTAAATGCCCTTCCTCTCCACTTAGGTACCTCTCTGCAGTGACTGGGTCAATGTCAGCCTAGTCATGCTTTACAGCTAGAACTACAAACTAAGATTTTTTTTTAAATTTTTAAATTACTTAAAAGCACCAGAATTAAGAAAAAAAAAAAGCAATCTCTTTTCACTGGTATCACTCTTACCTCATGTATGCTGAGGAGGTAGCTAGTGCCTGTCTTCCATGGCTGCCCTGCAGGGAGGGGTGAAGATCATCAGACAGCCAACAGGAATCCTACACCACTTCCTTCTGGGGGAGATTTCCTGCTGCGTGACAGGTGAAACAGCGTTTCTGACTAATTTAATAATGAGCATTAACCTGTAGAAGATAAAACTGCTTTAAAAGAAAGTTTTCTGAGGATCCAACATAGTGATTAAAAACCAAAAGCAAGAACAAAAGCCCTGAGCTGAGGGTATCTTTAGCTTTTTCTTGACCTGGAAGTGTAAGGAATTCAATTCAAATCAGGTCCTTTTCCGGGATTTGACTTGCCACTCTAATTCTCTACACAGGAACCATAGACACGTAGCTCTGAGGTTTGGATTCCCTTCTGGAGACTAGATACCTGAAACCCATTCATTCTGGCACGCACTTCTTAAATACTAGAATTCTGCAGTTTGCTGAGTCTATCCCAGCTGTGTCTTCAGCAGCAGCTGATTTCAGTGAGACGGGCATGCATTCCATGAAAATCCCAAGGTATTGCAAAAGCTTCAGAGGACAAGAACCAAAACATAAAAATCTTTCTAAAAAGACACCAAACTTCCCACCAAAGTTACTAGAATTCAGTGAGGCAGCATCTACTAGGATAGAATAGGATGGGCTATTTCAGCTGGAACACACCTACAACAGCTAGTCCAACTGCCTGACAAACTCAGGGCTGACCAAAACTTAAAGCATGTTGTTAAGGGCATTATCCAACTGCTTCTTCAACACTGACAGACTTGGTGCATCAGCCACTTCTCTAAAAAGCCTGTTCCAGTGTTTGACCTCCCTCTCAGTAAAGAAATGCTTCCTAAGGTCCAGTCTGAACCTCTCTTGGTGCAGCTTTGCACCATTCCCACGTGTCCTATCATTGGAAGATCAGCATCTCCCTGTCTGCTTCCCCTCCCCAGGAAGCTGTGGAGAGAAGTAAGGTTGCTTTTCAGCCTCCTTTGCTCCACACTAGAAAAGCCCAGAGTCCTCAGCTGCTCCTCACAGGACATTCCTTCCAGCCCTGTCACCAGCTTTGCTGCACTCCTCTGGACGCATTCAAAACCCATCACATCCTTCTTAAATTGTGAGGCCCAGCACCACACACAGCACTCAAGGTGAGGCTGACCAGCTGGTTAGGCTGTGTTTGATGCACCCCAGGTTGCAGCTTGCCCTCTTGGCTGCCAGAGCACACTGCTGACAGCCTGCTGTCAGCCAGCACCTCCTGCAGCCCTTCCTGCGAGGCTGCTCTCCATCCACTCCTCTCCCAATTTATACTTGTGCCCAGCATTACTCAATCTAGGTGAAGAATCTGGCATTTTGACCTGTTAAATTTCATCCCATTAATCATAGCCCAACGCCCCAATCTATCTAAATCCCTCTGCAAGGCCTTCTGTCCCTTAAGAGTGTACCAAACTGGAAAGTGCTGCTGACAATCAGCAAACTTAGTAATGGTGCAGTCAACTCCTGCACCCAGATCATTGGTAACCACATGGAACAGAACTGGCTCTCGAACTGAGCCCTAAGGAACTCCGCTGGTGACTGGTCGCCAGTCAGATGTAGCCTTGTTCACTACAAGCCTTTGAGCTCTGTTCTTCAGCCATGCCTTCACTCAGCACACCATGAACAGACTCATCCCACGGCTCGTCCCGGGGAACGCCAGGAGAGACAGCATCAAAAGCCTTAATAAAATGCAGAAAAACTGCATCCACCTCCTTCCCTTCATCCACTAGGCAGGAAGTGTTGCACAGCACCATCACTAAGGAGCTGTTGGGGTAATCAGCAGAAGCTCCACACCACACATTGCTGAGAAACAGCAAGTGATTTGATGTCTTTTTTTTTGATGTCTTTAAACGTGTTCCTTAGCCAACAAATTCTCTATCTTATATGTAACTACAGAGATTTCATGAAGACCATCTTATGAAAAATACATTCTAAAAAGAATATTTAAATAGAGAGTGGTTGTATCAAAAATACCCCCAATATCATATCAAAACACTGCTGACATGGATCAGCAGATCAAATCTACGGGCATAGCAAACTGTTTCCAAACCAGAAAGGTGCTTTGACCGATGCGATACAATGACTGTAAGTTCACCACGCATTTCCAGGAAGGTCTTTACTTCAAGAGAAAACATTGCAAGAAAAAGGGATAAGGATATCAAAGACTATTTTTAGAAACACATGTTGTCTTAAAGGCTAAATTTTTACACTGCTTCTAGAAGATATCAGAGTTAATCAACTTTGAAAACCAAGTGTTTGATATTTCCAAGTTCCTATGAGTATCTGTGGCATTGCAATATTTTCACGTTTAAGTAAAGATATATCCAAAGAGAATGGTCTTTTGGTGGAAATAAGAAGTTAATTTTGGTTTTCTTTCCCCCTCACTGGCTAAATTTTTGAAGACTTACTTAGTTTAGAATCTGAGGGCCACACACATTGAATCAACAACATATCGTTAAAGACACATTAATGTAGGGGTAGATAATTGCTTGCTCATATCTGTAATTGATACGAGCAGATCCTTTACCCAGAATTTACAGTTCAAATATGTTCTGGAGAGAGAAGAAATCCTTCAGATTGATTTGTATATTCCTGCCACCTGCAAAATGTGTAAATGAAATTGTAGTTACACAGGCCCACGAATACCTCCTGATCTCATAAAATCTGCCCTTCCTGAAAGCAAGATTCTCTTAAAGCAGAACAGCTAGAACACTTCCCATCAACAAGCATTTCCCAAAAGAAATTAATCTTTACTCCTCTGAAAAAATACATATTTTATTCCAAGCTATGAAGCATTTCTAAAAACATCCTCTAGCCTGAGATTTCCCTGGCTCTGTTGCATTGTGCTCACTTTTCTCTCTTCTCTACAATCAGATATGATCTTTATTTTCAGCTTAATAGCATCAATTAATAGTTTTGAATTACATCTCACTTTTATGACATAATTCCCCTTTAAAATGCTCCTGCACAACGACCTGGTCACAGCTGTGTGTGAACTCAGGGAAGGCTATGACCTCTTGCAGCTCTCCCTTATCGTGACCTCCTTAATTGTGCATGTTAGGAGACACTAGTGAGTCAACAGCCATCAATCTCTTTACTCATTTCAACTTTTAAGGTCTTATTTCAGACACCAGTTCAGAGAGTTCATTTTTACTCCTAGATCAATGACCCTTCAACATATTAGATATTTTCAAAAACACGCAGCAGTCTGACATCCCATCAAACTGACCATGAAAACTATTATTGTGTACTACCCCTTGTATGTAATGTCTGTGTAGAACAACTGACAGACTACATAAATTTTTGAGACACGAACCTCAGCCTATTAATAAAAGATCAATAACGTTCTCACTGTTTGGAGGTCGCACTCTGTGATTACGCTTCCAATAAAATAAGAAAAATAGATGAGCTGCAGGTTGTTCCACTGGATGCGTGGCTCTATCTCAGCTTGCACTTTGACCAAACTCCAAGCACCGGCTGACTGTATTTCATCTGTTCCTGCTTTCCTATCAGTTCTCCTCATTGCTGTGTATTTCCTTGCATAGTTATCAGGCTGAGTTCTCTCAAGAACAGACTGTAGTAGAGTAGAATATTTACTAAGTGTGCTGGTTTTTTTAAATCCCGCCTACGCAGAGTATCAGACACCAGAAGACTAAAAATTGGTGAAAATGACCTCACACAAATCAGTCTAAGGTTCAGCTAACTACTCTGGAGCAGCGATGTCTCCAGCAGTTCAGGAACTTACTTGGCTAGCTCTAATGTTAATTTTTTTTTATTTATTTCTAGGGAAGGGAGGTGCTGCATTTATAGGGAGAATCAATAACTATTTCTTATCAGGTCTGCAGTTCTGCTGCTTAGTACATCATGTCTTCCTGAAATGTTTTATGTAACTGCGGAATTCAAGAATTCGTACTGGTTTGTGAGCTGCAAAACCAGAGTGGGGGGTGGGAAGAAAAACTCATTGGACTTTTTTGTTCGGTTTTGTGGGGGTTTTGCACAGGACATTGGGATGCATTTCCTGACTTGTGGAGCTCCAATATTGACATGTAGCTTTATAAAAATGGCAGTGCCTTAGTTTCCAGATGCCTTCATGGGGATTATTAGGTCATATATATTTACTTAAGCTATGAATAACCTATCCCCATTTCTTACACGTGTAAATATACTGAAAGCATAATCTCAGTGAGACTTTTGTATGTTATGTATTACATTTCCTTGATCTGGACTGATAACATGACTAATTATAGTAAAGAATATTTTTGTATAATCTGCCTTTATTAGGAAGGTGTACAAGAAACAAGTATTCTAACTTTTCAGTAACTTTTATTTAAAGTTGTTGAGATTTTCCACTCCTTTTTGACTATTAATCTAAAGGTTAAATATACTTGTTAGCCTTAAGCCAAATCCAAAGTCCAAATCTATGTTTGATATTTTTTAATGGGTAGTAAGAATTATTTGGTGCCTACCACAGACTCTAACAGAAGCTGACAATTACAAAAACAAGTCTGACCATGGGGAGCCCAACCCTTATTCTGTAGCTTCTGCAGCTGCAGCACAGATTCAAGGAATGCAATTAAATCCTAAAAACAATGAAAACTTTATGGTTTTCCCTTTACAAGTTATGCTCAAAGTCACAGTAAGGACACAATTATTTCAGTGTCTGTTTTGAAGCAAAAGGCTCATCAATTGTACCAGGACTCAGTCCTGCTATCCCATTTCTTAATAGCGAAAGAGGGCTGAAGAGTTTCAAAAAAGAAACGCAGCGTAAGACAGCATGTCCAATTCCACTGATTTCACTGCTGCTTGCAGGCAAAATAACCTCCGATTTAACAGTAAAGAAACGATTGCTAGAAAAGCAAAATTAATGACCAAGACAAAACTGAGCTCACTGGTGACGAGCTTTCCACAATACTGTGCTTATTTTCTGAAGTTCTTCAATTCTTCTTACTTAGTTTGCAAGTAAAAGAGGAGACCTTGGCTGTTCTGAAATATTTCATTCATGAATACTTAAACTCTTTAGCAACGTGTATGTTTTTAATGAGCATCATTTCAACAGCGTCAACAATAACAGCTTTAAAAATTAGGAAAAATCTTAGAATCCTGGATCACTACAAATCCTGAAATACTCATTTTTTAAATAACATCCCTTTCCAGCAAACCTTGGGGTCTAAAAGAGTCCTACTAGGCTTTTTGTGCCCAGGCTGCAAGGAGAAATTTTAATGCCAGAGAGTAGAAAATGAAGATACAAAGCTTTTTCTACTCACATATTTCACGTGTTAGCCTTCATTTTCTATTTAACCTTAAATCTTAGCAGACTTTTAACATATCAGGCTAACAGCAGATTCCTAATGTATCGGGCAGTATGGCTTAAGAAACCCCTTTGGATGAACTATGCAAGTTATTGCTTAACGAGATCAGAGTAAAACTCATAGACAATGTATTAGCATAGCAACCCCAAGCTGGAGTAAGAAAAGCAAAACATACCAGCTCTTAACAAGATTCGAAGTAAAAAGATGAGCCGTGAGCTTTCCATAAGCAAAACCCAAAAAAGTCTTAATCTTGCAAAGCCAATATTGATTTGTTCACTTCCTGTCAATAATTCTTTGCTTTACATAGCTTAACATGTAATTATAAGAATTACGCATTTGCCTGCTGCTCTTTAAGAAAAAGTTATGCTAGTAGTAGTAAGAAAGGGACTTTTTTTGGCACATAATCTTTGTTCATCCTGCTATTTCTACCTGCTGATTTAGTTTCAACCTCTTCTAGGAAAGCAAAAAAAAAATTGGATTTTTGATCTCAGATTAGCAGAATTTAGCTCAACACATTTTTTTGCATATATTTTCAATCTTTCAAGGAAAGCCATGAAACCAACTCTTCAAAGCATTTAAGACAACTGTTGAGTAAAACTGTTCTGCACTTTGCATTGCTTGGAGACCATCAGCTTTCATGTCTTTTCTCTCAGATATGTGTTGGGAGTTGCACGGTATATTACTAAACTATTTCATGGCAATAATAAGAATTTTAAATTTAAAACTATCAAATTAAAATGCTCATCTTAAATTCTTAGTTTTTTCCAAAATAGTTCTAAAACCTAAATATTTTATTTTAATTTCTTCTGCAGAGGCCATGGTGTGATCTTTTTGGCACTAAAGAGTTATTATAGAGTTTAAGATACAGTTCACATTTATTGAATCCACCATATCTTAATTTATCCCTAGAAACTTTGAGTCTCTGTAGTTTATAAATAGGAATTGGGCAGTAAAGTGCCTTGATGCAACAATTTAGAACACATGCACACTGAGTCAAATCCTTCTCTGTCCCAGACTGGGAAGCTAGCTGCTCTTCCTCCTTATATTATCCCACATGTAGTCTCTGTGAAGACAGCGGAGGAGCACAGGGTCCTCTCTCACCAGGTAAAACCACAGCATTTCTGCCCAAAGGCAGATTTCAGACATGCTTTCTGTCCGACTACATGTAAAAATACTTCACAGGCGCAAATTCCATCTTCAGGTGGGCCAAGGGACCTGTGACCCTAAAATATTAACATAGGTCAAAAAGTATGTCAGTGCTAATGAGCAAGTCACACAGAGTGAATATAGGGGTGAATATTGAGGTCTGCAGAAGTGGAGACAAAGATGCTCTTGTAATTCAGTTGTTCATCCCCGCCCCATGATTTTGCCATCAACCTCGAGATGAAACTGGGTGACTGAAGTGGTCCTGTTAAGTTTACCTGCAAAACAAACAGGCTTTGACAAGTGATTGAATCCTCTGACTGCTATCGTACCATCCAGCTGCTCTGGACACAGCTCGGCTATGCTGCAGCAACTGAAGTAGGAGACTTGTGGATCTATGGTGGAGAAAGCTTTATGATAATTGGGTAATAGGTGGCAATGAGGGCAAGGGGATAGATGACTCAATCTCTTAATAAAATATTCACATCCAACCACAGCCATAAGCAATATATTTTGAGTGATCTGTTAAAAGTGTGAAAAATTACAGTAACTGACTAATTAAAATAAGTACAACCCTGAAAGTGCTCCAATAGTTGCCATTAAAATATACCTAGCATACAATTGCTGGTAGCCACAGGGGACAGATGTGGCCAGTGGCATGAGCACATAGACATAGCTATGTGTAGAAAAAGGAAAATCTCTCTCCCCTCTTCACAGGCATTGGGGTGGAAGAACCTTTGTGAGTGGAGCATAAAATATGCTTCTGATCATGGGGTAGAATACAGAAAATCTCCCCACATAGCACGATTAGTGTCTTGTTGCTCTGTTCTTCTCCCAAGAGAGGGCAAAGTAACACGAGGTGATGATAGCTTGTATTGTTTACCTACCACTGTCAGGTTCGGTTTCACTTCATAACAAACTCATTCTTAAACTGCATTATTACAGTGTATCGATACCAGCTATTGCTAGAAAGGTGTTATCTCAGTGACACAACTGCGAGCTTAAAGCACATAATTTCTTCATGACAGAACCTCACCTGGCCTAATGTAGAGGTTAACTTCACAAACCACAAAATACCAAATCTTGTCATTAACTGTAATTGTTAGAAGCCACCGATCAAGCTACACCCCAAAGAGAACTGCAGACACCTTTACAGTCATGTTTCAGTCAGAGGATGGAGAAAAATTAACTGCCAGATGAAAACACGTGGGACAGTTGAGTCAATCTGTATGTCACAAAGCCCAAATCACACAGAACTACTATTGTTTTACCAAAACTGTCGAACGGCTTTAAATTCTGTTGCCAAAATTTCCCTCATTGCAGGCTTACCTGCCTTACAACTGACTGGTTTCAGGATGTTCCTTGAGTTGCACAGACCTGCCACCTACCTCTAACTATTCAGCATAGGGATACCAATAGAGGTTCATAAAACTCAGGCTTAAAATAGCAATGCTGATAAGCCTTAAAAAAATATATTTTTATAATCATGTTTACCTTTCCAAACAAAGTCTGTGAAGGCATATGTTTGGGTTTTTATAAATAATTTAGGAGACTTGAAGCACCAGGAGAAAAAAATGCTTTTGAAATCAGAAAAATCACCTTGGGGAAAAAAAAAAAAAGAGAGATGGGGACAATCGACCGTAAAAGGAATATCTCTAACTTCTGCAGCAGTGAAGTTGCTAGACAGGACTGAATAATATTCAGAGGATCTTTGATCTGTTTATGAAAAGGACAGGGTGATATTGCTGTCTGAGATAGGAGAATAGAGAGCTTGATGACTGTGCAGCTGGAGTTAAAATAAACCAACATAAAAAACACCATACATATTACTCTTAAAAGAACCATAAGCAAAATATCATGTAAAGCAAATTGTTAATGAGTTTACACAATAAAATATTGTACAGAGATGTAGTTTAAGTACTGTATAATTCAGGATGTGCCGACACTTTCATTATGAAATCTCTGTGCTCAGACAGAGAAGGAAAACCTTCAGATAGAGAAGGAAAACCTTCAACATACTGTGTCAGACAGGCAAAACTTTTTTTTCTCTGCTTGAAACACTGGCCCTCGCTTCTTTTGGTATATGCAGGTGCTTTATTTTCCACAGTTTGGTTTATGTTTACATTATCAAATAACTCTCCTTCAGGCAGAATTTTGTTACTGGTTGTCATTCACGAAGAAGGACTTTCATCTGCTAGGAAACACCTAATTCATACACCTGATATCCAATAAGGTTGCTTGATGCAGCTACCATGTTGGTGTCTCTTTACACTGCTGAGATTATTCCAACGTTCTACGTAAGAGTTGCAAACATCAGTTCCCTTGGAAACCAGCAGAAAGAACTGTTAATTTAAATAGTTGGGTCCTTTCACAGCGCGTTACTCACGGGTGTTGCAGAGAGTGTGATGCTTAAAAATATAAGTATCTGTATGTACATATCAACTGCTGACTAATCTTTAACACATTTTCAGTCCAAGTTTACGCCAACAGTTAACTGGGATCACAGTCATGTGCTCCAACGCATCTTTGTAAATATATTACATTTGTCAGCAGAACATCAGGAAGTAATAAAGTATGCAAAAGTAGTCACGTTCCTTTTCATTGGCTCCTAAATACTGTCTACTATGGAATTTTCTGCTGTGCATTTTCTTCTCTCCTTTGGCTTCTCAGTCCCCAGGGGAAAAAAAAAAGGAAAACCTGGTTCCTGGACTGCAAATTCCCTTCTTTTTTGAACTTCTCCAATTTGCCCATGAGCCACATGAGTTCTCAACCGTATGCTAAATATCAACCTACATACAGGGAACTCCTCATGTTAAATAAAAGGCTTCCCGAAGTCATCAAGGTGTGGTTCAGATATATGCAGACACCTTTCAATATAACAAAGGTTCGGTCTATTTAAGTGAGAAGTGGACTTTTGTTGGAGGGTTAAAAACGGTGATCATCATCACGGCATTAGACATTGCTGCTTAGCCTGAAGAGTGCAATTCCTGTTCCTTCAGCTTGCTGTGAGGTCTAAGACTCCTCAGTGAGTGGTCTTATTTTTTTAATGTATTTTTTAAAAAGAGCGCTCACAATATTTGCATTACTCTCCAGAAAAGTTCCTACTTAATTGAGTTGTCTCATATTTGGTGCCTCTAGCCCCTATTTGGTAATATTTTAAAGCAAACAGGTATGGAAGAAAAGGTTCACTAAGTCATTTCCTTCGTAACATAATTCCTAATGAATCCTTTCATATCCATGCATAAAGAAATCCATGCATATCTTTATAAGTATATCCTGAGCAATAAACCATGATTGAAATTAAGTAAAATACACTCTTAAGGTTGATTTAATCTCTTTTACCAAATAACGATTAAAATGAAAATTCTCTCACAGGATGCTGAAGTCAAAATGAGGAACGTGATAATAAACATCAGGTAATAAAAATAAATTAAAAATCAAAACTTTACGATATATTTTCCTATCAAAATGAAAGTGGCAAATTGAAAACAATAATGATGCTCATCCACAGTTACAGTTCCAACAGAACATCTCAGAATTTGATTTACAATTAGTGGCATCTTGAAAATGAGCCATCATTTAAGTTTAAAACCGCTACCACTCAATCCATCAAGTATTAAAATCTTGATGTTGATTAATGGCACTCTCTCATGCTGTTTCTCTCAACGAGGCTTCATGAAAACCAAAGCAATATTATTCAGTATGAAACCAGCATATTAAGAGGTTGCACAACTCCACGGCCACTGTGTTCATAACACACCTATTTGGTGGTTTGAGAAATTTTTATATCTTCACCAGGATACAAGTATAGGACATACACTCCGGTGGCTTTCAACATTATATCAGCACAAGCATCAAGCACCTGGAGCGAGGGGGCTGAATCCAAACACCGACTGCAAGCAGCAGCTTTGCAGCTGTGATGCTCTTGCCTCAAGTTGCAGCGACCAAGCGGTACCATTCGGTTTTCCTATGGAAGCATCATCAAAGAAGGGCTCAGGGACTATTAAGACCCACTGGAGTTTGTAGCCCTTGGGCAAGGTGAAGGTGTGAGGCCCAGTAGCATATTGGCTGGTCTAAGCAATTTCCCTAGCGGCGTTTCAGCGTTCTGCCTGCTGCTCCCTTTGTCTTCGGTACAAGCTATGTGGTTTCATAGCCATTGTAATATAGGTTTGGATGGGATGATACTAATCCTGCATATTTTTTATTCAACACTGATGTTCATTCCCACTTGCTGTTTTACGGAAAAACTGAAAGGAAAAGAAGAACCCAATTTACTTTTTCTTCGTCTTCCACTTATTCTACTGCTGTTCTTTAGAACCAGGTGGAGGCTCTGCAATGAAAAACTAGAAAATAGAGGATACCTTGAAAATTGAACCTGTTACATCAGTTCAGTACTGCATTTCTTTTCATATGCAGAAAACCAGCTAACAGTAAACACCCTTTTTTACTGCTATTTCTTTTAAATGTGGGTGTGACTAAGAACATTTGCAGGCCAACCATTTCAAATAAAATCCATTTTAGTTGATAAATGTTTGACTTAAGTGAAAGATGAAAAAAATTTTCTCCTGTTAAAATTTTCAGGAATTTTTAGTGCATAAGAGCAACTAGGCACAGACACTCCAATTTAAATAGTAAAAATAATTAAAAGTGTTTATAAATACCACCATAGTTGCAGGTAATTTCATACATTTATTCTTTAACAGTTAACAACCTGTAGGTGAGAGTCTCTCCTCAGAAACACACAGTTATTTAAATAGGACAAAATGCATGATTTTTGCCATGTACAGTATTATGTAGAAATAAGCTTAAAGCAAACATTTAGATCTAAGATTTTTAAATTTTTAAATGCATTTAATGATAGGTAAAAATGCCATTCCATCCTAAGTTTCACTTACACATTTAAAGTGGCTTTCCCAGACTATAAAAAATAATTAAAGTATAAAAATGAATTAAATATTAGCCAAGCTCTTACACAATCTGACAAACTGATTTTATGCGTTATATTGTGACTGGATCAACTCGTATAAAATAAACCGTGAAACAGTGTATTGATGTCTCTGGAAAGAAGAGCTGCCCCCCCCTTTTTTTTTTGAGCCTGTTTCTAGTCCTCTAGAAGCTTGGACATGGACATCAGTGGACAGCTGATGTGATCTTTAGCACTTTAAATGCCTCTTGTAAAATTTTTTTCCAAAGAATGGTCCAGTTTTTAAAACGGAATAGCTGTGACTAAAACAAGAAAACACGTTCAGAGTTTCAATCAGCTACACCCTTCTGTTTGAGGTGACAAGGCCTATCATTAAACAGAAAAATTTTGCTTCTCCAGCATAACAGACACACCAGCAACATGTGCTCACCTTTTCTTTCTTACTGTTATTACCTTTTCACATAATTGGTTTTACATGTTTGTCGAGTCTACGCTGAACACTACTTGTTTTCTCCATAACACACCCAACTGGCACCATCACAAAACTTTTAAAACAATTCCAATACTTCGGTGTTCATTTTATTAATACATTTCACATCCACAACTGCCACCATGCTACTTTTCCCCTTCTAATATAAACTCTCCTTTATAATCTTTAGTGGTACAAAACCAGCCTCCAGCATTGTCATATATTGTTTCCCTCCTTTGTTTCTTTTGAAAGAAACAAAAACTACTGTTAATTGCTGAGAGAAACTATAATTTGCAATATGCACACATAAATTTCACAGAGTATACATTAGTCTTTAAAATACAGGACAAGAATTTGATAAAAAAGGGGGAGAATTAGAAAGTGACTTCAGAAATTGGATAAAAATAGAAACAAAACTTAGGAAACTAAAAATCTTTCAAACAGAATAAATATGCAGTCAGAGCTGCACATGAGAAAACATGATCCCCTGGAGACCGTAGCAGGGGTAGGGACGATGGTATAGCATGAAGCAGCATGTTTGCCTGAGCAAGGAACCAAAACACTCTGACAAGGTGTTGGTGACAGCCTCAAACCCAAGGGGGAATGCTCCAACAGCATCTAATGCTCATCACTGCCATTATTCACAGCATATATAGATGTACCATTTGAGGTAAACCCGTAAATAGGGTAGTATGTAATATCAGCTACCATGCACAGTTAGAATATTTGTAATCTTCTATTTCAAAAATTTCTAAAGGTTTATGATATAGCATGTACTTACTACATATATTAACACATAGAGTCCTCGGGTGATCTGCTGACATCAGATTTTTAATGGTTGCTAGGTGCCCTTTTGGAGTCTAATTAAACAGGGAAGTCTTCACTGTAACTCAGACAGTATACTATTTGTACTTAACAGTAGATGGACGTGCCAAGTGTTCCACCTGAAGAGGGAGGACAAAACGCTACTAAAGATCTTGGCTAAAATATCTGGGAGAGACTCGGAGCAGGCCAGGAAGTCTGGGACCAATGACGACCGCTACATTCCTGCATCTCCCCATCCTCCCAATCAACATGAGTCTCCTCCATTCAAAATACAATAACCAAAATAATTTTGGTATCCCTTAAATGCCTAATTTATGTCTCCAAGGGCATAGAGAAACTCACTAATCAGGGCTGTGGGTGCAGGACAATGCTGTTGCACTGCAAGTCCCAGATAACGACATCCAGATGGCTGCCAGCCACAAAACAGGGGAGAAAAGGCAACTCTGACATGAGGCATGCAGGACCCGCACTCATTCTCGCTCACTATCAATAGAAACTAGAGTGAGGCAGCTGGGTATCCCCTGAGGGAGCAGAAGGAAGCAAGAAATGTGACAAAACCACAAGTTACGAGAAAGAAAAGTCAAAGCTGTCAAGGATATGACAGAACCTGCAGTTGGACAGAGGAAGCTTCACAGCAGTTAGAAACCTAAAAAAAAATCTGAACAATAGCAATAAGAGAACACAGAAGAAAACAGAGGGAAGGTCCTGGCCAAAGAACATCAAGGAAAACCACAAATATCTAGATCCCGCCACAGAAGCATGTAAAATTTAGTCAATCTTGCTTAATAATATTTTATTTGTTAGCTTGCTTTTAAAGTTACCTGTTGGTGTTGAAGAGGCATTCGGACAATGCCCTTAACAACACGCTTTAACTTTTAGTCAGCCCTGAAGAGGTCAGGCAGTTAGACTAGATGATCATTTCAGGCCCCTTCCAACTGAAATATTTTATTGTAGTATATCTTGCAATCTTAGACTTTGGTAACAAAGTCACACTGCAGGCGGGTATTACCTGTGTGTCATTCCATTTCCATTTTACTGCCTGATAAGCTAAAACAGCTGGTTTTGCCATTGTAAGGATCATTCCCTTGACTTTCTCCTTTACGGAAAAACTCCCTGGATTTTCCCTTGCAGGTGGATATCTCAATATACAGGTTCCTGATGAATAATTACCCCAGAAGTCCACATTCACAGCAGCCGTTCTCAGCAACAGCATCCTATTTGTGCGGTAACATGGTTTCTGAGAACCTCAAAGAAACCTCATGGTTTCTGAGAACACTCATTTGTATAGAGTTACTCTAAAACTAAATAGCAAACAGAGTAAATAAGGAGTTGTCAAACGATTCTGAAATGCAGATGAGACAAAAAAATCCCCCAGCAGCAGCAGGTGTTTTTTACATACCAGCATTAAAAGAGAAAGAACACACAACATTTTCTGAATGAATACAGTCAGTGTGGCTGATGAGAGAAAAATATGGCATTGACGTGAAGCATTATGACTTTAAAATTGTGAAACTAACACTTTTTTCCCACCCACACATCCCTGTAGTTCAAAGATATGTTCTCTAATTTGTATACTGATGACACCGGGAACCAAAACCACCTAATCATGCTTATGTTTCCCTGTCATGAGAGGAGAGAGTTCCTATACGGCATATACAGCCATACATTCAAGATATCTATCAAAAACTTTAATAAAGCAGATAATTAAAAATAAATTAAATGCCATTTTGTAATCAAGTTAGTGTTTCTGCTTTTCTACCCATTTCTCTTTCCTCTCCAGCATCTGTTTTGTTTCTTTCCTCTTGATAGCTGCTTAATTTCAATTGAAAATAAGGATTTTTCCCTTCTCCAAAAAAAAAAAGCATGCAACTCTTTACCACTCATTATATTTCTTTAAACTCACCATTCTTTTCCCAGTATCAACCATTCTGTCACAGAAATTACTTCCTCTTACACTCTTCCTTCACAATAGTCCAAACCTGACGATCTTTTGGAAAACATTGCCTCTCCTAACGGCGTGTATGAGTTCATTATTTTATCCCTCCCAGTTATATTATCCCATCACATGAAACACAGTGACTTCTGAACTTCAAAACTTTTTCAGCCTTACAGGAGCTGATGAGCAGGGGATTTTTGCTTTGTCTTTCTTTGCACTGAGCCAGAATAGATTTAGCATCAGCTTGACCTGGAGATTGAATTGAATCATCGGGTAAAATTGAATGCTTGTAGAAAATATGTAAAATCATGTAGCTATATATGATGTAACAGGCTCCCTCAAACACTCTTCTGTACAACTCTGCGGATGTTAAGAAGGTTATTTATTTTGCCTCACACTTTCATTCTGTTTGTTCTTTATGAGAGCTTCTAGATCAAGTCATACAAATTCTAGGGAGACCTCTTTTAAAAAAAATCAAAATTCTTTGTACCATTCCCACTGATATGTCAGCGTACTTCAGAAAAAAGGATGCTCATTTTCTTTCTTCTGAAATCTATCTTTTTTTTTAAAATTATTCCTTACCTCAATTAATATCTATAAAAGTATACCTTCACTATAAATATGCATGTACTTCTATAGATTTCCGAAATAGAGCTTTAAAATATTACTAAGAAAAACCAAGAGTATGTCATATTCTGCATAAGTCTGACCTTTGACTGAGGGTTTCATCAGAGTCTCACTCCTAGCAGGAAGCATTCCTTGAATACAGCACGTATGACTTACTTCAGGACAAGAAATCCAAGTTAAAACAATTTTCACAACTCTTGATGACTTAGCATAACAGAGAAGATTTTTTATTGATTGATTTTTAATTTGTGCTGGCAGTTGCGATAAGGTGATGTCCTTTTCACAACTTTCTAATCAATATCAGTTTTGAAGAAGGTAGGGCATGGATGCCTTATGCAACTTTTCTTCCCACCTACGTCACACTAACTCCAATTTTGGAAACCTTCAATGACTTCTTGGAGCTGAGTGAGAAGAAACCACAACACATTTGCTGTTGTGTTCAGTCCTTCAGTTTTACTTTCAGGGAAACATTTGGGATTCTTCAAGCAATAGAACTTCGGTCTACAGTCAGAACAGCAGTCATGTAAAATATCTCTGCATATTTCAGAAGAATAACACTGCGTTAAAACTGTTAAACACTATTGACATAGCTCTGGGTTTAATTTAAGAGTTTCATTTCCACCCAGCTTTTATTTTCAATCTTGCTTCTTTATTACACTCCATTAGAACACCTTCTGTCTCCTTTATTTTGGTTCCTGATGCCTTCTTCATACACTCTTGATGGCACCTTCTTTGACACAGCAATCTTCTGAAAGCTTTCCTGTCTGAGAAATTCCTTTTCCCTTCCCAGAATTCTTTCCTGGGTGCAGCTTTGATGAAGAGCCAGCCTACCTTCAGCAAGCAAGTTTTGTTTAGGTTCTTCCAAGCAAGTACCATCCTACCTGTTGCAGTACTTGTGCCTTACCGTGGGAAAGCAAAAGCTGAGAGGAACTCCAATACTCAATAATCTACTTTTGCAGGTAAAATTCAAATCTTCAATGCCAACATCAACAGAAAATACCACCAGGTAGCTTGAGAAACATATTGAACTCTTTTCCCACATCCTTGTCCTTTTTCTCATATCAGTTCAGAGTTGGCGTCAAAGGTGTCTGCTACGACTGCTGGAGGAATTTCACTGCATCATCCGTAAGGACTCCAGCTAGTCCCTATTCCCCCACATACTGTCCTCACACCCATCTCTCCCAACAAACGCAGGTTGTCTTAAGCATGAGAGCGGAAAAATCAGCTGCTTTTTCTGCATATCCTGCATACAAGATCTCTGTTAAGCTGAAGAAGTTGCCCATGTGCTGGCTAGCCCTCAAGAGCTAGTTGCAGAAGTGAAATACATATCAGTCAATTTTAAAGACGCTTTTCACCCCCGTGAGTGCAGTTTCTAAATACATTTTTAAAAAAATCCATGTGATACTTAGCTGTGAAAGCTCCTTCATTTTAACACGTAAAAACCAGCGAGATGCTGTATCTAAAGCCAGACAATGATGTATCTGTACCTACCTTTATACAAACAAGTCTACTACTCAGCTTGGAAATGTAACAAGATTTGTGATACTTGAGCTTTAAAACTGCCATATGATTTTTTTTTTTGCTGTATTTCCTGTGTACAACAGCTAACTGGCAAACAGACTACTCGACTGAAGAGAGTGCTTTCATGAGATGATCCACAAAAAAATTAAAGTCCTTCACTAAGAGACTTGTCCTGTTCCTTATAAAGACTCCTACATATTATTTTTTAGCTGCATTTTAGGTACTTTTTTAGCAAGTAAAACTCCCTACGAGGTAAGCAAGCTCCCTGTAAATTTTCATCATCCCTCGTTTTAACTGTTGCTTAAAGTATCTTTGAAGAATTGACAGAAACTGCTGTCAGAGAAAGAAACCAGTGGATGGCATAAACAAACTTCAGTTTTACCTCCAGGGGCTGAAAATGAGAATAAAACTGGTTTCTTTCACACAAATGATTCTCGACTCTGCGAGGATGCAACCCCTGGCTGAGTCACCACCGTTGAGTCCTGCAATACCCAAAAAGGAGTTCATCAGCTTTCAGTAGCGCTAGGAGCAGCGTGTCGCAGCCCTGACACTGTCAGTGACAGTACAGTCCGATGACGTAATCCTTCTAACTTTGTCTGACGTTATTACATCAGAGCACCCTGTCTGCACAGGTGCAGGAGTGGACCTACGGCATTTTCAACTCTGTCATCAGTTGTTGGTAAGGAACACATCCTCCAGCCCCTGTAGCTCAAATGCAATGCTAATTTTGCAACATTAACTGCAGCTGAGAAATATACTGGGAGAAAAAATATGAATGCAATAGTTATTACCACATGTTAACTTTTATCTGAAATCTGTATGTATTTTCTTAATTGTAAAGATCAAAATACATTATTTGATCATATTTTTAACGGTGTTTTGGAGAAAAATATGTCGTTTTTCTTTACCATTTTACTTATTTCATACAAAAAAATTAAATTTAAAATAAAGCCTTAAGAAACATGGTCTTAATACCACAAAAATGTTTTACAGATTAGAAGAAATCTGGAATTGTGACTTGGGCAGGATTTGGGAGGGGAAGGGGCTGTTGTTTTGATAACTACAGAACATCTATAAGGCTCTAAAGAAGATAATAAGGATTACAGCAATTCTCACTTTTTCTTCACACCACTTCAAAAATCTGCAAATAAAAATGAGGATAAAACATTTGCTGTTAGGAACCTGGAATTCAAATAGACCAGAAGCAGCACCGGTACTATGTCATTTACAACGTTACTTAGACAGGAGCTACAACCTTGTTTTTTAAATGAGAGAAGCCTCCAGGCAGGTATTACAAAGACTTCGGAAAGCAGAAGTACAATTAGGCCCAAGGCCAACAGCCTGAAGCATGACTCAGTCAAGGGACATCAGATCATAGATCGGTATCTCTGATAAGGAGAACAAAAGCAGAGTTAAGCAGCCTGTGCACAGGCAAAGAAGTAACGAGTAGCAGTATTTGCCTGAGCTTGAAGAGGAAAATGAATTAAGTATGGTACAGTCACATATTATTGCTATATGCTTCTGGGGAAAAATCCTTTGAAAACCACGCTAGGACTGCGCTGTTCAATGCCCCTCTATCAACTGCAGACTCAGTGATATAATGTCACCCCCAGACCTCTAAGTGCAGACCCCTGTATGTAACTCTACCCACATGAATAGCCTCAGATTTCCACAGGATAACACACACACCAAGTGCGCAGCCAGTATTTATCGGAAAGGAGTAAGTACACCATCACATAAATAATGCTTAATGAAAGGAGGCAACCTTATTACAAAAAAGGTGTTATTGGGTCATTTGTACGACCAGCATGATCAAATGTAAACAGGCACAATCTGCTGGGATAATTTTTTGCCTCGGTTCCCTCAGCCACCACCTCTGATGGACAGGAACCTGCTCAGCCTCTGCTCTCTGGGACCCAGCCACTAAGTACGACAGATCATCTGCTGTACATAGAGGTGCTTCACCCAGAGCAAGTCCTCTCCCAGGCTAAGGGACCGTGGGAGCAGCAGGCATCGTGAGGCCAGGGGAGTTTTTGAGGGAGGCAAGTGTTGTTTTCTCCTCTGTGGAAGCATGACAATATTCCACATTAAATAAGCGTTGTGGTTACAAATCTCCTTTGTTCCTGAACTTGCCCTAAGCTGCTATTAGAGTATTATTTCCTTTTTTGACGATTTTCTGGCATCCTGCTAGCACAGGTGAAGTCATAACTAAACTCCCTTCTCAGGACTCAGTCTAAGCCCGATGGGAAAGTAAACACCTTTGCACAATGTTTTTTTGCTTGTGCGTTCCTCTAGTTGCTTTTGCAACACAAGCAGCTTTGCTCAGCAGCAAATCCTATTCAAGCAGTTATTGAGATTGCCTGCACTAGCATGAGACACTCATTTAAGAAGATTACAAAATAATGATGAAATTGCAGCATTACAGCATTGTAAATCTCATGGGTGAGGACAGAGAGGAGCTCTCAGAAAGTAACAGATTGCTATTTCAAGTTTCTCCATTTCCATTATCTGACTTCTCTGAACATAAGGAGACTAAAATATTTGTTATTTTCAACAATTAAGTAGTGCAGAGGTAACTGTATATGCTGCCTATAGTGTAGTTTAGAAGTTCAGTTTCACTCTAGAGTTAACAAATGACTAGCAGGTGATTAAAATGCTATTTGTTGTACCAGTAACTTGTTTCATAAACATGGATGCTGGCACTCTAAATCACCTTGCGAAAGCTAGGCCACGCCAGCTTGTGCATTAGGTATTTCCATACTGTACCAGGTATTTAGATTGAAAATGTTTAAAGGTATGAAGTGTCAACCCGTTGAAAGACCCAGTAAGATAGCCAGTACTTTAAAATTATATATTATTAGGAAATACTCCGCAAAACAAGAGTCATGAACATAGATTAATTGCTATAACCAGATTGGGGAAACACCAAATCTATGAGATTTAAATACTGGATTGCTCTTACTGTTCAGCTGAGATGCTCAGGCAAAACTGAAAACTGCAGAAGTTACCTAAAACTTCAACCCCAGCACAAAAGCAAGCCTGCTGATCTTGCTGCAGGAGCCCTCGTTCTCTGCAGACACTCTCAGGAAAGCATTTCCCTTTTCCCCCCGCTAATTCCACACCCTTGAGGGGTTTGTGCCATTCTGTGCTGCACTGCAGTCGCATGCTCCGCTGTGAAACTGGGAAAGCTGGCTTCCTGCAGCAGTGTAGTAAGTGACTGGAAAGTGAGAGTAGCTGTTCTCACTTGGATGTACTGGCACTATTTACACTTCTAGCACCCGAAGGGCGCCGTGAGTTACTGAGAGCATTCAGCGCTCTCGCTTGCCCCAGACACCTCTTCTGAAGCAGTTTGTGATCAACTGAGCAATTTATGCCCATATTCACAAGTGATTCACACATCCAGGCTCTCAAAGTATTATAAAGCATATCATCATAAGGATAAAGCTTTATGTACAGATATTACATGTACATTCATACATAGGTATGTTTTAATTTAACACACTTTCTGAAAAGGTCAAACCTAAGAAAGTAAAATCCTTCTCCTATTGAAATTAATAGTAAATAACCTTAAAAGCAAGCCAAGATTGGAACACAGTGAGAAAGGTTTCTGGAATCTTTTCACAATTAAACCTAGCCAAGGAGCTTTTTGAGTGACATTTCTACTAAAGCTACTGGGAAAAAAAAATGATAGAAAGCTATAATCTGCCACCTCTGCCTTGGTCCTCAGAACAAGGCAGGTACTCTGAGTAAGGAATCTGCTAGAAAAACTGTGTATCTTACACGCAGACAAAAAAAAAAATCCAGTTACCCTTTCTCAGGAGTACTCTAGACACGAAGAGAGTTTACCAAAACAGGTAACTCAGATGGAGCTACCTTGAAAGGATTTTGATACTATGCAGTTAGCTGAGAGCTGTGTTGCATCTCTCCCGTGGGCAAGGCAGGAGCACATTGTCTCTGCACTCCCAGTAGGCTGCTGGTCTCTGCTGCCCTAAGCCCCCCTGCTTTGAGCATGCAGAATGTGCAAGTATTAGTAATAAACTATTGGCTATTTGCTAAACATTTCTGGAAAGTGGTGGCAGAGTGTGAGTTCCCATAGCTCTCAGCAGCTCTCGCGGACAGTGCTTGCCCATTTAGAAATTTATCTTATTTCCGCCCAGAAACAAGTGGGTTTTGATGTAACGAGATATTTGCAGGGATTAACTAGCTGGTAAAGAAACCACTCTAAGCACTTACTTTCATTGTAAGGCACAAGCTTTTAAAATTCTTGGTCCAGTGTTCCTCTTCTAGTCAGCTTAAAGTAATTAAAAAAATATTTATAGCTTAAAAATATGCCTTTAAAAATAGCTTTTTCAGCCAAACTTCTAAAGAGTTGAACATCTTTGGAAAAAAATTAATGATTTACAGTTACAGTATCCTGTAGTTACAAGGAACACTTCACCCTAAAGGTAAGTAGATAACATTTGAAAAACAAAGTTAAGCAAAACATTATTCTGCTTTCAGATTTCAAATGAGTTTTGGCAGACAACATATGTTCCCCAAAAGCGCACTTTGGGGACATGGGCCTTGACAGAAGGCAAGCACTAAAGGGATGAGCAACCAAGTGATATATTCCATCTCTGTTTTCAGTAACAGTACCATTTGTAGCACTTAAAACAACAAAAATTATTCACAAAGCAACAGCTGCCCTTCTCTGCAGACTATTCTTAAAACCCATCTTTGTCAAGATGTTGACACAAATTTGACACTGGTTAGGCAGATGATGCAATTCTGAAATTGCCACATATTCCAGTGAAGGGAATCACGTCATCCCTAACTAGGGTTTCGTCTATCTCCTGACTGTATTTGCCTTTGTGATTCAGGACCGTATTTTGCTATATGTTCCAAACATGTAGATAATAGTGACAGACTCTAAATATTAGAAGTATTAAACAAGAAATAAAATCATGTTTATTTTTTTTTTTTTTTTTACACTAAAGCGCAAGTTCTCAGCTATAGACAACTGAGCAAGTGACAGCAAATGCTCCTGCATTTACACAAGGTAATAATTTACTCCAATAAGTTATGAAATTACACCTCATTACTTAATGTTGTAGTTACCCAAGAGAAACACTCTGATGCGTGAGAAATCAGATGTAAGCGTCAAGCTGAAAGACTTGTGAAATCCACTGAACAGGTCTCTCTGGGTATCACAGGAATGCTAACATTAAACTGCAGAGAGCAACAAACAAAGAATTGCCAGCATAACCCCAGCAATCATTTTTGGGATAGATCACAGGAGAATTTCAGGCAAATAAAGAACTCTTCAGGTGTATTGCTGAGATTCAACAATATCAAAGCAGCTAGATTTCATCAGCCGCATTAAAGCCCCTTAGCTATTGCTGTTTCCACCACAAGTCATATAAAAACACATTCAATTTCAAGTCTAGTATGTTTACAGCTCCAGGGCTAGAGGCAGCAAGATTCATCTGTCACCTTGTCTCCACCTAGTACAGATCTATCTGATAGGTGTTCTCAAAATATCATGCTGGATTTCTTTCCTCATGGTTTGTGTGCTAACGGAGGTGAAAAGAGCTGTCCTAAAATACCAGTGCTTCAAGAACCCTTTCAAACACTGGAGAATTAGCTTTGAAATTTCACTGAAACTTGAAATGCTTCTCCCTGGGACAGGGATTTCTAACTCCCAAGACAACAGCCCAATCCCCAGGCTGTGGGCATGCTCTGACAAAACAGGATTTCTCCAATTCTGAATGTCTGGGGACAGGGAAGGTGGAAAAAGAAATGGAAACACATTCTCCATCCATCTAAAATGATCAGATAGATGATCAGATTTTTTTATTCATATCAGCGAAGTGTTAGAGAGCTATATAGAATATTCTAAAGAAAAATCTCCTCTGAATATGTATATAAAAGCTTGAATAGTTTTTTCTTTGAGTACTTCAACAGCTTCAGTAGTAACCCATGAAGCGCTGGGCTGAAATTGTTCAAATGGTAGCTAATACTCCAGCAACTCTTTGAAACTGTATCTGCAACAGACTGGCATCATAAAAAGGTTTTTGGATAAAGGGGAACAGATGAAGAGAAACAGCAAAGAGAACTCAGAGGAGCTGTCAAAGTCCCCCAGGACAGTTTTAGACAGAATTAGGACACCATTTGCAGGGGAAGTTGTTGTTATGGACACTGAAGGCTCAGCCCCAGCTCTGCATGGAGGAAGCAGCCAGAGAGGAACCCGGCTGTTCAGCTCTGATCAGAATTAAATTTACATTTCATTTTCCTGAAACATGTTGGTTCCAGGTTTTAAAGTAGAGGTCCAAGCTCAGACTGGACTTGAACCTCAGATACACATCCAGGTGAAAGATAAAATCTCTGGGGAACATACTCCCTAGCAAATCTGAGCAAAATTGGGATAGGGAAGCACTTTTTTTTTTTCATTTCAACATTCTATCCTTCAGAGACATGAGAGTTACAGAAGAACACTCTGAAGTTAAATACTGACAGACAGCATTGGGCAGATTCCAGGACAGGTAGAAAGACACCATCTGTGAGGCATGATACTTTGCAGGGGGAATGTACTTCACCAAAGAGACAATGGCACACGGCAGGATCACAGCCTTAGCATGGTGTTTCAGCACTTCTCTTGGTGTCCCTGCTGTGGAAACCCAACTATAAATCGCAGCGCTGACTCGTACCTGGTTTTCTGTGTCTTTGGGGAGCGCTGTAGGTACTTTCTCTTCCTGTTCTCTCCTCCACAGTCTTCACAGCCCAAAGCTTAGCATAATTAATCTTTGATTAGAGATTAAAAATGGCTTTAGAAGTAGCAATTGAGGCAGATGGTCTCAGAATAACACAGATTGTAGTGCTGGGATATTCTTAGTGAAAGCAAAAAACTTTCAAGTTCTGCACCAAATAAGACTGAATTTTTTATAAAGACTAGTGGGACATTAGACCACATGATTCCTTTTGCAATTAAAAGGGGCATGAAGTGCAAGGGGCAGTTTGTCGTTTGGAACCTCCAGCACAGCTGGACACAGCACACTGAGAAGTTGAACCCTGACTTCTCCCTCCATCATTCTCTAACAGTTGGCTTCAGACAGTTTTCCACAGAGCCTGCTATTGCCTCTGTATCACACTCTATGCACCTTCCAGCCCACAGTGTGAGGTTACGCAGCATCTTGGGTACCCAAATTCCAACAGATGATGCAGCGTCCAAGACTTAGGGGACACAGCAACTTTTATAGCTTGAGCTCTTTGCTAGTACTCAGGCACTGGTTTATTCTGTAGTGATACATAAATATTTAGAACCATCTGCAGAGTAGGTATTATTGTCTAAACAGTCAATTTATCAAATTACTATATTTCAAGATTGTGGAGTCAATATTCCCTGGCTTTCTGACAGAGTGGGTGTAGGTGGAAGGGAGTAAATATTCCCCTTAGTAAGTACTAAGGGACTGAAGAGACATCATTATAAATACACATGGAAATAGAGAACACTAGAAACTAGCAACCAATTAAAGCCCTTCTATCTCTCTGTTTCTTATCTCTATCTCAATTCTTATCTTATAAAACCTTCGAATAGGAAAGGAAAGACCATTCTAAAGGCAGCAAGTGGAGTTTGAGGTAGATAACTGATTAGAAAGTCTCCAAAGGCTCCCAGGGCTCTCAGAAGTAAGGATATAATTTAGAAGTGGATAATCTACCTCTGAGTGTTTCAGCCACAGAACTCTCCACATTGCCCTAGGTGATCTAGAGATATTGGCATCGAGAGAGTCAGATAAGTTCAGACCTCCACAAAATTGCCTTCTTCCTTCCAGAGGAGGGAGTCTTGCCACAGCAACATACTTTGTGGTATGGAGCTGTAGAGACACTTGGCCTTTCAGCAGTGGCCAACATATTCGGCTCTTCAGCCTAAAGCACTCAAATTAATTTGATAAAATTAAGTGATGGTACATAATCTTACTTTCACCAAAAGAATGAACTTCAGTAATTTAGGCTGGTACTTACTACATTAATTTTTAATGGAGGCTTACTGGCTACAAGTCAGGTAGCAAAGCCTACAGCAACCACAGGCACAAAACTTATTTGTACCAAAATGCTTCACTTAAAATCTAGCTCTAAAATTACAGTACAATAAAACAAGGCACAGTGATGTGTCAAATTGCAACAAAAATCTCCCTAAAACCAGAGCTGGCAACACCCTCTACATCACTGGCTTGCATAAACATTTCTTTTTCAGAGGGTTTAACGCACCGTTCAACAAGTCACTGCAGGCAGCTATGAATTTGTGTGGATTTCAGGCAGCAGCAGTTAGGAAGCCACACAGGTCTACATGTAAACCCCACAGCTGCAGAGCCCCTGGGAGAAACCAGCATGGATCAGACCAAGATGCTCCTTGTACTAAAGGAAGGAAAGAGACTTTAAGCTAGGAACTACACTTTGTTGAAGTAACGCTGAAGACTTCGCACACTGTCTTTAACTGAGGAGCTCAAGTTCACAGACCAGCTTCAGTTAAACTGAGTGGAAATAGTGCTGCCTCAGTTTATTCTCTTCAACGTGCACCCTCAGGATGGGATAAAAATGCTTTATTCAAAACTACGTTTTGGTTAAAACAAGACAAAGGGGAAGAGAGTCTTATGAATAAGTAAGAATGTCGAAGACACACCTGTCTGATCCAGACTCCAATTAGATTGGACTAAGTTTGAATTTGAGAGCTGCATTTGTATTAAAGTGCAAAGGTTTTTAAAAAAATCTTTCAAACTCATGCAAATTTAGTCACCTCAGGGAACAACTTTTACCTGTTCTCCAAAGCCTTCTGGCTTTCTGGAAGAAAGTCTGAACTTGGCCACTCTGAAAAAAGTGTTTTATGGAATTGAGACAAAAATCTTAATGCTAAATTCAGGCATTTAAATATTTAAAAGCTGAAGTGCTATTCACAGCTGGTCATGAAATTCTAGCAAGGTCTGCAAATGTGCTAGTTCACAGCAATAAAAAAATTAGAGATATCAATTTCCCAGAATAAACAAACAGTTTAAGTATTAAGAAAACTAATGAGCCAGAATGCTCTTGAAAAAGAAGGATGTGAGTTTCAGAGAATTTGTCTATGCAAAAACTTCTAAACTGCCATTTACAAGCTCCAAATGCATTTTATTCTTACGTTTATAGAGAGATCTAAAATTTCTACTGTCCGGTTGCCTCTTTCCTTGTTAATACTGCCTAAATCTTCTGAGCACAATGCCCAGACCTTGTCTTAGTTTTGCTTTAATGAGCATTAAAATAAACCTACTCTTCTGTGTAGAGACAAAAGAGTGTTTCAGACTGGAGCTGGAACCTGTTGAAACTGAATTCAGCTGCCTTCATCCACCTTTAATTAAGGTTGCTGCAAGCGTAGGTATTCCCAAACAGTCCAAAACATGACCTGCTGAGGAAATCAAGTGATCGGGGTCAGAGACTCTTAATTGGAAATTATTTTGTCCATTAGGAAGATAGGAGAGAAGATAAGTGTGACAGAGAGATGGCTCAGCGAGGAAAGCAGTACTGAGGCAAACTCCAGCAGGACAGTGCTATAGGGGATCCCCCTTGGGAAAGGTGGAGGCAACGAGAGCCAGAGCTGTGACCAAGCACCTCCTTTCTTCCTGTGTTTAGGGAGACACTATTTAGTACGCTTCTGAGAACAAATGGGAGAGCACCAAAGGCTAACCCAGCATCACAGCTCAGTGTACAGTGTCCTGACTGCCGTCCACCTCCACAGCTCGGGGGGCTAACGAGTAAGAGGCTGCCAAAAGCCTGGGCACTTTTGGTTATTTATATGCCCTCGTCTCAAGAATATAATGTACTGGAAAAATGCAAATACATTTTTAGTCATCTTCACACTGCATGCACATACACATAAAAATACACACACACAGACACACACACAATGACTCTTTGGAAGCCACAAAAATGGATAAGCCATTCTTAGCACTGCTCCAGAGCCTTCTGGAATTACATCAGTCCTACACACATGCACTCTGAGAAGATGCTGACGTGGTGAAGACCAGTCTACTTGCAGCACTCCACCAGCCAAGCAGGGGGCAAGCAGGAAAGAAAACTGGGTTCTCATTCTGGAGTGCCTGTAACTAAAACACAGGATGTAAATAAGTAAAGGGAAGCTAAAAATCTCACAACAAAGAAATAAACAGGTGTCCTGTTCCAAAACTTCTACTTTTAATCTGTAAAACGGAAACTTCGGATGGACATCAGGTTGTATGTCACTAGAACGAAACACGGATCTATCGCTTGTAGGAAAGTAAAGTATTTCAAAGAGAAAAGACATTTTAAATATAATACCTCTCAGGAGGAATCTCAGTGTCAGTTCATGACACTGCAGACTTTGAAGCTGCTTTGACAAATATTTTCTCTTAGATGAGCTTTGTAAGTTGCTCTAGTTTTACTTTTTTCACTTATAGTTTATGCAGGAATTGCACTGAAATGACACCCTCTCTTCCCCCAGACATTCAAAGACTGGAGAAAAAAGGCCATTGACTTCTATTAAACTGCTCTAACTTCTTAAGGTGATTGTCCTGGTTTTGCTGAGACAGAATCAATGGCCTGCTATGGGCACCTGACACATTGGCTCACAGGCGTATCCCAGACCATGAACATCATATCCAGTAAAAAGGGCAAAGTTCCCTGAGGAGAGGGGGGCTGCCGCCTCCTCTTGGAGGGCTTTCCCATCTTTTGTGACCGCTATATAGTCACTGGGCTGAGAATACCTCTGCTTAGTTTCTATTAGCCTTGGTATTAGTTTGGTTTTTTCATTAAATCTGTTTTCATTTCAACCTGTAGGTCTCCTTTCCTTTTCCCAATCTCCCTTCTTGACTGGGGAGGAGTTGTCAGATAATAGAGCAGCCGCTACAGTTCAGCCCCAGGTATGGGCTAAACAGACAGTGAGGCAGGCCAGCACATGACAAAGTCTCATTCAATGTAATTTTAATTTTGACCTGCAAGACCAACCAGAATTAAATAAGGTACACTTAAAAGACCAGTGTAGGTCTTAATTTATTTCTAAAAAGGTATTTGTCATTCTGATAAATAGATGAAAAATGCCCTATTTTCTTTATATTCTTCCAATTTTGGAGTGGTCTGCAATTTTCAAGACACTGTTTTAAAATTTTGTCTCAAGTTCTTGGCTTAATTTTTGTGAAAGGCAAGTTATCTCTTCATTCCATATTGCTTTGCAGTCTCAAAATAGACATCTAACATGAAAACACAGTCAGAGCTGTAACAAGCAGTGCTGCCAAGATAACAGCAAGAAAATCCATCCTCTACTTTTACCTTGGTGCTAAGATGTATAGTACGCTCTCTTTAAATATTTTGTTTTAAACTGCATATTTAAAAACTAGATTAAGGATAAAACAGCCACCTGAAAAGCCTCATGGCCCACAGCCACAGTTTAGATATGTTTTCTCCTTTAATGCATTAGGTGAGGAGGAGAAATTATCACCCTGTTAAGCCAACTCAACCATTCAATTTTCACTTCATGCACAATTCTAGCAGTCTGCCATCTCTATCTCCTCTAATTTTCTCCTTCCATTCAACTGCTGTCATTCCTTGAAGCGTAATGTAACGGCAACTTCCACAGAGGTATCAGAGAACGCTTTATTTCTTTGCTCTTACTCTGTTAACAAGGAATACTTCTTGTCTTTTTCTATACATATGTTGGGTCTTTTCTGCAAAAGGATTGCAACTCCTCAAGCCTCCATTTTGAGCGGTGAAATTTTCTCCAAAAGTCCCCTAAACACCTGTATGTGTATTAATTGTACTGTCCCGGTTTGGGCTTTCTTTCCCGTTTTCGAGCCAAGAACTGAGCTCTCCTGCGGGATAAACCAACAACATGTACCTTCCACTACTTTAATGCTTTCCAAGACCTGAAAGCATGTGCTTTCAGTTTTAATGGAAAACTTGAATCTTTCTCCAAATTGTATAAGACTATGGCTTCTGATCCCTCTATTTCAGAAATTTAGAGGCATGAAGTTTTACCTACAGGAAAGGTCGCCAGCGGTCAAGGCTGAAATTTACTCATTTGCACCTCAAACAGAAGCTGATAGGTAGAAAGGAAAGGTCCCCCTGTCCCAGACTCAAATTACTTTTACCATTCTTAGGACTTCTACGGAGCAAAACCAAGATGAAATAGTTTCAGTAAAACAAGTGAAAACAACAGATATGCTCTGATTTATCATAACGTGGTAAAAGTGGAAATTACTGTCTCTAAGTTCAAAGAAAGATAAAAGAATGCAAGCACAGCTAAGGTTAAAAAGTAAAAGCAAACTACACTGCTTCCACCACCACAAAAAGAAAGAATTTGATTCAGAATAGCAGTATTTCACAAAACTGCTTTTGTAGATTAATTTCTTTGCCAAACCTCTGTTTGGCACAGAACTGCAGGGAAGTATTTTCAGCTCCAGCCTCATTTTCTCAGACTTGCAACTTGTGTTTTCAGTTTAAGGGCCCAGAATTTGGTATCCACCAATTCTCCAATAACATAACGAATAAGAATATAACAACGCTAACCAATGTGTCTAAAGCAAACCCTGCCTCTGTCATCCCCAATGTAGCCTCAGACTTCACAAAAAGATGTCAAAGAGCTGTTGAAATAAAGGCCACCAAACCAGTGACGGGTTCTCCAAGTGTTATTCTTTCTGTAGTGTTCACCAAAGACCATTACACAGCTTTGCATCCCATATGCAGGCAGAAACCTTCACAGCACAGATATCACTGTGTATCAAACCGGGTGGCGTTAATGAGACAGTAACTGATGGTCATCTGTGTTGTGATGTTTAAATAATAAGAACCAATTAGACAGCCATATAATTACGGATGCTGAGGACAAGACTAGACGACTTGTGGAGCAGTTATCACAGTAATAGGGCTCGAAATTGATGAAATTCTAGTTTGAGACTTTGTTAGAGAAGATGGATGAAGCTTGACACAGTTCAAATAATAGATCTTCTTAAACATGATTAGATGTTGAAGAGTAAAATGAGCTCGTCTGATGAAATGGCACATTTTGATGCAATTATGACCAAATTGTCATCTTGGTATGTAAAACTTACCAGTTGCTTCATTTGAGAAAGGAAATAGAGTTACAGGAATCAACAGCAGAGTTGGTTGATAAATCTTAGATTTCTTCCTCAGGAAAATGGCTATTCATCGAAAAACTCCTAAAATGAGAGAATAATAAACTGAATTCAGTGTTCTTGTCAGTGTAACTAGTGCAGGGAGGAGAAAGGAAGCTTGCAAGTTAACAAGAACGTTTGAACATTTTCAGAACAAAACCTAAAATCCTGTATTTCAAACAAGAAAGGACTTATGAGATAATATGGACAAAATTAAAGACTGAGAAAGAAAAACATTTGTGTTTCCTACAGGAGAATGTTTGACTATGGGTTTCAAATCAGGGTAGGTTTTTTTCCTTACTTCCCTAATTCACAAAAAATACTGCACTAGGAAAGCAATGATTATCCTTCATGGGGCTGTTGAAGCGAACAGTATTGTGTTCACATAATAAACAGCGTTGACAAAATGAGAGCCAAGTCTTTTTTTTCACTCCGCAGTTCAGCTGGGAGATGGATTTCCTAGCAGAACTTGTTTCAGCTGCCTATCTCTGCACAATTAAACAGGAGGCTGCCGGTGGTAAATTTAAATATTCAAGTATGTTTAAAGGAAGAGAAGAATAGAAGGAGAGAAGCAGCATCTACCAGAAGCATCTACGTGGCCATTTACCATTGTTTTTAATGATATTATCCCAAATATTTCTGATACCTTTCTTGTATTCTGTTCCTATTCTACTCCAAAGAGCTGATTTTAAATAGGAAAACACGGAGAATAAACTTTAGGCTTTATTCTTGTCACTCCTTTTGGTCTCTGCTCAGTTTGAGAAGCTTCCACACTATATACTGTACTTCAATACCAGTGTGAAAGTTCAGTTTTAACCCTATGGTTAGAAGCTTATGCTTCTATATAACCACATTAGAACAGAAAAATACTTTTTCATTTTCAAATCTAACTCGCACCCCTTTGAATTTTCAATGGCTTTTGGATGTCAGGAGTCATTCAAGTCACTCTGTGTTCCTCTTCAGTCACAAGTTTTAAGTATTGTATTCCCCAAACCTTGCCCTTTCTGTTCTGAGCATTATTTTATCAGTGGGTTGTCAAATTTGTAACATTTATGAAACAGGAAGAGACATTGAAAGTATATTGAAACAGAGGAGTATTTTTGAGCTAAATACAACTGTTTTTAAAAATTCAACTAATAGTAGCATGATTTCTTTATATGTTGCTTAATAATTGAGACAGATAAGCATTCAGATCAAAATCTAGAATGAATTATTTACTCAGTCCTAAAGTAGTTCATCACAAATACTTAAACTTTGATGCAAAACGTCTTATATCTGTGGCAAAACTAGGTCCAAACCACTGTCCTAAGCTGATAACCCTCCCCAGGGAGAAGAGATGACAGGTTCAGTTATATACAAAAACATGCCAGACCTTCCTTACAATGATACACTTTTCTGAGCAGGATTTGAAATGCAGAACCCTAAATCTGCATCAAAATCATTATAAAAATATTAACACAATCATAAGGTAACTAGCAATCAAAACACATCCCAGGATGCTGACAACGCTTTTTTTTATTCTAATGGACAACTAGAGGATTTTTTCCTTAAAAATAAAGGCAAAAAACTTCAGAGAAAAGCAAAAGATGTTTCAACCTCAAGAAGATTAGTTCAAGGGCACATCAAGCCTTTATACATTGTGAAAGTTAAAAATAATTGCTACTATAGAACAACTGCTGTTAGTCATTGGTATAAAAAATGCTGGCCTGACAACTTTGAGAACTGGAACCATCAGCTTATCCATAAGAAACTCACAACAGGGGCAGGAGCAGTATGAAAATTTAGATCTCTTCACAATCATTATGACTAATTCTGATGAAGGAGGATTATCTTGTGCTTACATTTGTAGAAGTCTGCGATGTGAAGATTTTCACCAAAAACCCCTTAAAATATAAATATTGAACTTACAGCTGTTGGTTTTAAATATGTCTAACTACCAATTTATTTAGGAATGGGAACGTGATACACCCACTTCCATGCATATAAGCAGTGATACATAATGACTAACACCAGCTTCATTTGTTCTTTGAACACTCATTGAACCCCTGCATATCAGTTTCTTCATTTGAACATGCATATTTTTGCAGTTATTGGCACACAAAAGAGCCTAAGTCTTTAAAGTGCACAAGTTCTTAAAGAATTTGGGTGCACATGGTATAGCCATTTGGGAAAGCAGGGCTAGAAGAGAAGAAAAAAGGGCTTCAGCACTTCTGCAGTTTAAAATTATTATGCCTTTTTCTATGTAAATTTAAGTTTTTAGCAAATTTATTTTAATTTAAATTAAATTTATTAATATTTCACTAATGTTATTTAAGTTAAATTTATTTTTGGTAAGGAGGGTAAGACAATAAAGAGGGGCACTTAGAAACATCAACATGCAGCTTGCTCTCTCTCCTTAGACTCAAGCTCATAACCAGCTACATTTTCATGAAAGGAGGTTCAGAGTTACCCAGGAAGGTTCTGGAAATAAACAGGTGTTCCTTTGCCTTCCCTTAACATACACATCAAATCACTGCCAAGATCTCCTCTTTCCCATCATGGAGTAATGGCCTCTGGGCAGCTGCCTGGAGAAGAACAAAGGAGATGCCCATGTCACTGCTTGAAGCATTTAGTAGTAATTCCACGTCACTGCACTGGTATCTACCGGTGACACCAGAGCAAACCAACCACTGATGGCTCTGTGGCTGAAACGCACCCAGCGTTGCAGCCAAAAAGCCAGTACTGTTGAGATCCGAGATGAGTATATTAAGCAGATGCATTAGCTTAGCTTCAGGAGCTGCTTTTGCTCAGTGCACTTGAAAACTGGCCTGAGAACAGCAGATCACCTCAGCAAAGTCTCGTCTGTGAACTGTAAGTACACCGAGCTATTATAAATCCCCCTTTAAAGGTTGCAGTGACCCTTTGATACTAAAGTTTCATTGCATAAAAATGAAAACTTTTCTGACCTTCCTCCACCAGCATCTTAGCCCATCCCTTTCTATCAGGAAATAGCCTCTTTTTCATCTCTTCTCAGTTCAGTTGCAGCTGACATCATAAAAGATAGATGTAGAAACCTGCAGAAGAACACACTAACCTTTCCTGCTGCTAGAGGAGACCTTTTAAAGGTTTGGCTGCAGCCTGCAGACTCCGCCAGTAGAGGTTTGTACCATCATCTTTACAGAGGGATAATGAACTTCAAGTATCCAAACATCTATACTGAACAAATCTGGGGGGTTTTGTCAAAAGGGGCACCAAGGGACCTCCTCTAATTCCCATTATACGGATCGTCCATCTGAAGAATTTACAAAGTTCTGCAGAAACCGTATTCAATTACGGGGACTGAAACATTTTTAAATTATTGCAGCAGTGTCAAAGGCAAACCGGAAGTTCTTTAAAACATAAGACTTCTCCCTTCTGACACACCAAGTAGCTTCAAAAAAATCATGTCTTTAATGTATTTTGCATTACTTTCACCACGTTAGTGTCATGCACTCAGGTCATTGAAGTACTTCTGACTTTTCCTGCTCTACTTCATTTTGTAGCACCTCCTCAGCCATGCAGGCTGTTGCCTCAGACACATCTCTCAAGTTGGTCAGTAAGTCTTTTTGTTGAAATCGGTGAGGAAGCAGCAGAGTTTATTATTTTTACGTTACTGCTCTACACATTTCTGCAGCATGGGCTATTGAATTGAATTTCAATGTTGATCCAAGCAGCATCACTCCAAAGTTAATATGATAGCTTATGAAAGCAGAAAATTATTCAGTTTGATAGGTCTCAGAACAAAACTGCCAAGAAAATCATGCGGCATCTCAACTCGCAAGGCAGCCAGCATGTTTGAGTTTCACTTTTGTATAGAAAAAGGAATAAAAGCCAGTTGTGAAGTTCAAAAGACTAGTAGAGTAGACAGGAAAAATTTAAGAGTTCATCATTATTACTTTTCAAATAATATATATGCATGGGGGAGAGAGGATTTCTTTGTGAAAAAATAGGTGTAAACACACATGCGGGTGGAGGAGGGAATTTTTGGAGATTAGCTCAAAGACACTGATCTACGTCTTGCTTATGACAAAACCATTCAGGCTGAACACTACCACTTCAAGTTTCCTATAATCAGAGCTATATTCATCTGATACTGAGAATTTCAGTGGCGATACTAGAACTCCACATTTCCAGTGTTTTAAATATCTGAAAGATACAAGCATCTCCTATCAAATACCTTGCAGGAGAAAAAAGTGTTCTATAACATAACACCCTGGATAGGTTTGCACAGCAATGTCTCTTGTCTCTTTGTTCAAGAACTCAGTTTCTCACCATCCCTCCCTAATAACAAAACTCTTTGTTCTAATTACAGGGTTATTGTGTCCTTAAACAATGACACAACCTAGGCAGAATTTGACATTGCATAATGATTTTCAGCCTTATCATTTCAAACAGAACCCAAGTAGGCAGTAAATCCAATATTTATGAAATCTAGGATGCGTCAGAGCAATACATGCCATTAAATGAGACCATTAGGTATCGCTTTATCTTGGTATTGCTTAGAAATATCATGTGTGGAGCATAAAGTTGAGCTCCATCCCTCTGCTGCAAATTTGCTCTGATTGGAGTGGGAAAGAAATAGAAGTAGCAGCATCTTCAAGAATGTGCCTCCGTCACTTTTATCTCTGAATCATTTCTTCCTTCCTTCAGTGCAACTACCCGACTTAAAGCAGAATAATTTTGCACAATACCAAAAAGATTTTTCTCTCTCTCATTTGCATGTCTTTTGGCCACTTTTTTCAGCTCATGAAGTCAGAACATTATCATAGTTTTGAGCTTCTCAGCAGTAAGGAGGGGAGAAAAAATATGATATGCTCTTCTCTGTTGGGAGAGCAAGGATAGAGGGAACATAAGCAGTGGCAAAATGTAAAACAGTTGCTTTAGGGCTATATCTTTCTAGCTTGTCTACAAGAAGACCTCACACAAATAAAGTGATTATCTCATGCTATAGATCATTCATAAAACAAGAGAACTTCTCCAGCAACAGCTCATTTGAGGAAGGGCTGCTTTTGGAACACTCGTTGTTCATATAGAGTCTTCCTCACATAGGAAAAGCAAAAATAAAGTAAAAGCAACTGCTTCTTGTCCTTTCTCAGATGCACACGAAAAACTGAACCAACAGGTTGCACCAAGGTCTAAGTAAGCCAGTCACAGGACACCCACAACTGCAGCAACAGGGACATGTTGCAAGTTGTAACAACTGTGGGAAAATCCATCTAGCAAAGACTGACATTTCATTCTTGCTCAGCAGAGGAAGGAGAATAAGAACTCCCATCAATTGTCACTATGAAGTGAACACAGAAGAAACTGTATTTGCTTACAGGATGCATATTTAGAACAGATGTTCAATCCAATGCTTATGGATTACAGGTCAATTTTAAAACACCCAGAGCTTGTTTTAATGTAATAGTGACGAGAGATGCAATACCACTAGCTGCAGATTAGAAAAGGATGAAATTTCTCTTAAGTGTCAAACAAATAGAAATTTTTCAAATGACATTTGGTCTGCATTTTGTTAGCACAATGAAGCTACAGGTTACATGCAGCACTAATCACCATGTGAAAACAAATGCTTTTTTATGGCTAGCTGGTCCATTTCTTTATTCCATTTCCTCACAGCTATGTAGTTACCTCCTGAGACTCAAATTTATACGTTCCTTAACTCAAGGTTTTGCTGCTCATATCTTTTCTACATAGGAATGTATTGCTTTTTAAAATAGGAAGGGTTAGTGTGTTCTGCACCAAGTCTTTCTAAAATTATCATTGGTGCTTTTTCTGGGGAGATTGATCTGCTAAGAGTGTTCTCTGCTATCGGATCAGCACAGTCTTCTGACCCCTAAGACTATGACTTGCATCCAAGGGAAGTGAACACATTGTCTCCAAAACTCCTCTATCCCATTATGTGTGAAGTAAACAAACCCTGAAGAAATAGTTATGTCAACACTTGCTTATGCTGCAAAATTTGATTTTGTCTCATTTAAATCTGACTAAACAAATTAAATAGCTGAGGCATAAAAGTTGCCTCTGTGAATCCATGAGAAACCTCGTTCCACCACCATGTCCTCACAACAAAAGAGCAGAAAACAAAGACACAAAACCCCCCAGAGGAAATCCTTATGCAGATCCACTTCCCTTTCAAACAGTATTTGTTGTGGCTTATTGGTCATTTTCTAGACCTATGTAACAGTACGTAAACTGTTTAGTAAATAAACCCTCTGAAGCAAGTACATGCCTCTGAACAGTATTTTGTAACCACACGGTAATGAAATATTTCAAAGGACCTGGTGCAGAATTTTAGAACGCATTTTAATACAGTGTATTTATGAGGTTCAGCAATTACAAAAGAAACGTAAACTATACTGCATATGTTACAACCAGGGAGAAGTTATTTTGCTCAGAGAGGAATGAAGAAAAATACTTCTGCCTCTTTCATTTTAAACTTTGTTTCCCTGATAGAAAAAAATAGTACCATAACAGAAGCATTTAATGGCACTATTAACTCAACCACCTAAAACCAGAATCTATATTAATTACACTCATTATACTTAATTGAACATAATCATCTAACCTAACAGTTCCTTGTACACTAATTAATAAAACAGCATGTCTTCTAGATCAGAAATGCATTAATATATGTCTCTGCAAGGTAAGATACTTAGAGGACAGATAAAATTCATAACTTCCACCATTACTGTATTTGGACAGGCTTAACTTTTGTAATCACAGTGGCTGTTCAGGACAATGGATCTCTTAAGTGAAATTGAAATTTCATGCAAATTTTGCATATCTAATGTGTGTCGGGGGTGTTTTGTTTCCTTGGTGACATTAAGAGAAAGACGTGAATCAGCTAGGTAATTTCCATAAACACACTGCAAGGAGTCACTAAGAAAGCCCCAAAAGTATCCTCTATATCATGAGTGCCTTCCATACATCTAGATCTTTATACAGTGGTGTTCAAGTACACAATGTCATCTCCTTAAGCAGGTAACGGGCAAAGCATTTTCTTGATAGGTCAGAAGCCTGGAGAGATCAGATGGACGATCCCAAAAAATACATAGACTACTTTCTCTTCCAGCAGCAAGCTCCTGATTCTCAGGAATAGATCACTTGCGCTGGATCACTGTCACTCTCCTGTCACTGTAGTCACTGATTTGCCTTTGTTTCAGGGTTCAAAATGGCTGGGGAAAAAATGAAAAACTTGAGGCTTAAATTAATATGCATAAGAAACAAAACAGTCTACAGCTCTGCACCTAAACACCCCCACTTGACTATTGCTTACTCCAAGAAAGCCCGTAAGTGTAGCTATCAAAGGCTAAGACACAGTTACAAGTTTTAAGCACCTGCAGGTTTTCTTACATATGACCAGAAGTGCCTCCATCTTTCCAGATCTGAGTTGCCTCTCACCTGTTGATCTGTTAGGCATGAGTCAGGCCTAATTTCTCCACCTGGCTCTTGAGAAACTTGATTTGACAGGTATTTCACCCACAATATCCTTTTGGGAAGGACACAGTTGAACAAAAGCAAGAAACATTTTCATTCTAATGTTGTAGAGTCAGAATTACTCTCTGCTAGAGGAGACCAAAATAGAGATGACCTTCAGCCTGAGAGTTCATCCTGAAAACTGAACAGTGGACATCTTCAGAATAGAATTATCCTCTAACCCTCTTATTAAAGCTATTATCATGTCTAATGATAAAGAATAAGCTAGAGGGAGAAAACTAACCACTTTGTCATTTGGTAGCTATGTAGGTCTGCATCCTAAAGCATGCATTTCATTTAATAGTGAATAAATAATTTCAATAATATTAATAAGTGATCTTTGAAGAAAGAAATTGAGGAACCAGGCCTATACTTAATCATCAGGACACTTCCCTGGGAAGGGAGAGTAACATATGTTTGGCCCAATTAATCTTTGATGTTGCTCTACTGCTCATAACAAAATTAAAACCAAGAGCTAGAAAACACCACAGACTAACTCAGCAAAATAGTTTAGAAGGCGAAAACAAACAAACAAAAACTAGCAAACTCCCATCATGGAGAAATTTGCACCCTGATTTCACCTCCTACAGAAGTGTCTAACCAGAGGCCTATGACTGGTGAAGTAAGCAGGAGAAAGCATTGAGAAGAGGAAGGGGAGCATAGGCTTGCCCTCCTAAGTCTCTGGGTCTGTTAAAGAAACAAAACCAAACATCTAGGCATCAATATTCAGAAAACACCACTTCTGTCAATCACAAGACGAAAGTGCATCCCCCAGAACCACCAAAGAGAGGTGTAAATTTTAGCTTTAGAGAAGTTTAAAGACCCATTCCTGGTCTCAGCATTTCCCTGGGAAGTTCAGCAATGCCTTCTCTATACAACACATGCTGACCCAGTATTACAACCAGAAATGTCTGACTCTCCACATATACCATGCAAGAAGCTTAGATGCTTAACACATTTTTGGATCTCATGTGGAATAACAACCTTTCCACAACTACTGTCCCTCGAAATTATTCAGCACACTTTCTGAACTTGATTTGGCACAATCAGCCTGTTTGACGGATACTATTTCTGCACATGATGATCAAACACACTTTGTTTCAGTATATTCACTGTGTGACTCAAGTTCTCTCACTGGAAAGTTAGACAAGGTACACATTTGAAAGAATAAATACAGTCTCATAAAAACGTCTTAGTACAAAATATAGGGTCAGTCATGGCAGAGACAGGAACAAAGTTCAGCGGTTGTTTCCCAGCTCTGAATTAAGTCAGCCAAATTACAAATCCTTTGAAGAATTTAACCTTCTTCCTTAATGAGTGACTGGACAGAAGTTGTCTTTTATTCACATCCGAATAATGAAAAGATTTTTCATTAGCATAATTTCAATAAACTAATCTGTTCCAACTTCCTTTAAGTTCCAACAACATATTTTAACTGAATGAACTTCTGTATTGCATCAGTTACCCAATGTTCTACTTGAAAAAAAAAAAAAGAGTTGTTCTCATGAATCTCACTCCATCTTCCTCCCTCGAGCTGTTTCATCAGCAGATCTTTTCAGGCCTCCCTTCACAGCCTTTGTGTCTTTGAACAAGTAAATGGTGGGAATCCTCTTGCCAAACTTTGCCTAGGCTGTCCATGAGAATCTCTGAACAGTCTGTGTACTAAATACCTGCTCTTACATACAGCAGAAGTGGATAAAACACCAACACAAGCCAGCTTTGATTGCCTCACCTAGATTTCCAGAACGCACACACACGTGTGTGTAAACAGCCCTATTCACCTCTTGCGAATTATCTACACAAGCTGATTGCAGACCAGCCATATGTGACCTTCTTTCCCGCCCCTCCTGCCCCTTCTCAACATACAGAGTTGAGTTTCTGACCAAGATAAAATTTGAACCTCTACTGTTTGAGCTAAAGATCTTGCAGGGACAGCATATCTATTTTCAGGATATTCTAGATCCAAGTTATAGCCTATTCTGAACTCTGATCCCTATTTTAGATCCTAGTGTCATTTTCTTAGTCTGTAATTAGTAGTATTATTTTAATGCCTTATTAATAACCAGCACCACAAAGTAAATTACTGTAGTTTCAATCAAATCACCTTTCAGATCCAGTAAAGCAAACAGTGGAACACACAGGCACTTCCTAGCTACAGACAGGTATGTCATAGCACGCAATTTTTAATTTCATCAGCATAAACAGATCAAGCTGATTACCTGGTTATTAAGTGATTATACTTAATGAATTAAGCAACTTTTTTTAAAAAATCATTTCTAAGGAGTGTACCTGAATCACTGGTTTAGGAGCTCCTACCCCTTTCCCAGGAAGCACCCAGCCCTGTCTCTGTTCTGGCTTGTCTCTGCAGCACGAGCCTTTGGGGGAAAACTGTTACCTCTTGACACTCGTAACTGCACTCACACTGCACAAGCTGCAGCCTTACGCAGTACAAATATTGCAAATCGATTTCTGCAAGAGATTTCAGTGTCACTTGGGTTTTATTAAAAAAATTAAGTCCTATTAATGAACATCACCTGATGTAGTCTCAGTAGGGCAACAGGATTTCTTTATGAGGACTTCTAACAGGCATCCAAGACTGGAGATAGATTCCCGCCCACCCCCCCCCCACCACACCACCC
>NW_010398738.1:61035-76003 GCF_000710305.1 Buceros rhinoceros silvestris
CCCCCCAAAAAAAAAAAACTTTGTCTTCATTATTCCAACAGTTCCACATCAACAGGAGTTATTATTACTACCCAGGTTTGTTCCTGTCATTTGCTTATTTTCAAGGAAAGCACTGTATTACTTCAAAAGGTGTTAAAATGGAGAAAAAATACTTTTTCATTTCTTCAGAAATGTTTGTGGAAATCAAAGTTACCAGGTAGATTTGAGGATGCCATGGGCTATATTTGCTGTGGAGAAGAACAGAACCAGGATCTGTTGAAACTAGCTTAGCTGGTTGGAAATGTAAATAGAAGACATGGTTATTGTCTGCACTCTGAAACTAAGGAAAAAAGTTTAATTCAGTGCTGAGTTGAGTGGAAAAACTAGTTCCACAGCATTGTTCCTCAGAAGCCCAGAGGAAAATTTTAAAACATAACCCAAATCAGTTTTGTTTCCCGCCTGCCTCCCCCCCACACCCTTAAACAAATACTCTCAAGGCTGACTCGCCTTATTTAATAGCACTCTTTAAAAGACATTTGCTATTAGAGTCTGGCATCATTACTTTTTCTGCAGCGCAGTGTCAGCATGTGAGCGAGTACAAATGCAGAACTCACACATGTGTTTGCATGGTATAGAGCCTGCCTTTAGCATTTCTCCATTTCTGAAAAGCAGGAAAGTAATTATCAAACTAGTTGGATGCAGAAGCCTGAGGCTATAGTAACTAGTTAACCCAATTTAAATTTTGCAGGGTTTGCCAATATGTAGTTAGTTTATTTTTTAATTATTAAACTACCTTGTTTTTTAAACTGTTTCCCTGCAAGTGTTATAACAGAATTTCCTTTATGTAACAAAACACCACAAAAAAGAGAAAAAAATCACTGATATTTCCAATTTTTCTGGTCTCTGAAAAAAGCCATTACATGTGAAAAAAGTATTGTTAACTGGAGCTCAATTTAAAAAAAATGACTGTGGATTCAAAAAATGCTCTGAACCCCTGAACCATTTTTGTATTCCTTCCCTTTCTCACACAGGGAGAGGACAAGGGCCAGGACTGGCATCTGCAGACAGGCTGCAGCAGTAACCGGAGTTTCTGCCCCAGGACAGCTTCCAAACCACCCCTAGCCTCCCCAGAAGGAGGTGGCAGCTGGGACGACCCCAGGGCCAGGCACTTCAGCCCCCGTGCAGGAGACTGCTGCTCTCAGCCTGGACTCCGCAGTCCAATAGCTGCCCCAAAAGTTTAGGAAGAGAGGGATTTCCCCACTTGAAGCTTCTCTGTCACAAAGGAAAGACGGGCCCAGCCTCCTCCCTCCCTGCTCATTGCCCTTCAGGGCAGCAGGTTAAGCAGATACCCCCTCCCCCTCTAAATCAACTCCTTTAATTTCTTTCCCCTCTTGAAATCTCTATTTTGCAGGCTTATATCACATTACTCCCTGCCTATCATCTTTCCAGCTGAGAAACTTTCCACATTTGGTTGTTCCTTAAACAGAAACCATCCCATAGCTTTACAGTTCATTGCTGTCCACCCCCAACGCGCTGTTCCAGATGTCCTAGATCCCTCTGGAAACATCAGGAACCAGCGCTACACACAGTATCCAACAAGATGCCGGCAAAACAAGGATGAATACACAATGTGCTGCTTGGTTCTCTGTTCCTTTTCCAACAACTCCTAACACTCTTTGGATTGAGCTGAGGTTTTCACAGGACTATTTACCATAAACTCCAAGACTCACTCCTTAGCAATAACAATTTTTCAACCTCAGCAACAGAACAAGCATGCCAAGCAAGGACAGCAGCAGGGCAGTGAAAGAGAAAACTTAGGATATACTTTGAGAGTTTTATCTCACTGCTAGCTTCTCAGTTTATGAATTTATTAAGAATTAAGAATTCAAAATTTGTTTTTATTCTCCATGAGCACAAAAGCAGAACTTAAGCAACTCTCAGGGCAGGGCGGGGGGAAGAGGATGAGTAATGAAGCAAGTCAAGAAAGAAAAAACACCACCAAGACTCAAGTAGCGTAATGCAGAATGGTTCAGAAACCCCTGAAACCTGAAGGCTCCTGTGACTTGCACATCCCAGGTGAGTGCTGCTCCTCATCCCTGCAAACAGCATCCGATACTGAGAAGCTACTGCTGACCTAGAGCTGCTGCCAGACAATCCCTACAACAGCTCTTAGGCAAGTCAAGCCAACACCACGCTACTACGGTGCTTTGTGGGCTAATCCACTCACTCTGTCCATGCTCTGGGCTTGGATGCAAGCCAGCAGAACTCCCAGAATCTGGATAGTGAAAGCTAGACTATGACTTCACTTGAGTTTTAAAAGCTTCCTCTCAGCAGGATTTATGATCTCAGCACACCACCACGCTAACTGTGGTGACATAGCTGCCTATTCATAGTTCCCCAGAGGGAAAAAACATGCTGAAGCCTGCTAGCAGAAGACATAAAGTCAGGCCATGTGGACATGTACATTTTTTTTAAACGAGGACTGCTTGTTAGTGGACTAAGTAACTCCAGATGCTAGTCCCTACTTGCTCTTTGCCTTTGGGCAAATCAGCAAACTATAAGAACAGGGATGATATAAAAAACCGACTCTTCTCACCTTCAATGTCAGCTTAGCTACCAAAGAACTGCTGTAAGTCCCTTGAGGCACATGAGAGTAGCAGTACACAGACTAGACCAAGCTACTTGTTATAAGATGCTGTTAACACTTCAGAAAATCTTATGTGAGAATAAAGCACTTGAAGAGCGCAGGGAAATTGCAAATCTAACTTAAAAATCTTTCTCAAAGATTATTTACATTCACAGGAGCGTACATCTTGCAGTCAGTGTTGAATAGCCAAGTAACATCACTGCAGGCACACCGCAGATTTGACATTTGTGACGCTTTCTGCTGCAAGAGGCAGATAATCTTCCTTCAGCCCTTTCCAGGGGCTCCGAGTTAGTAACAGGAGTACTTCTGAAGAGGTTACATAGCAGGAAGTGTAATTCCTTACTCTTGTAGCTCTTTCGGTCACCAAGAAAGTAGTCACATAATGCAAGACTCTGCTCAGATCAAGGTGAAAGAGGAGTCCATCCTGGTGTGACAGCAGTATCTGCCACAGCAATTGATGTTAAGTCAGGAGAATGATGTACAAAGGTAGACTTCATAAATTCACTGAGCAACAATGAAAGCTTCAGGAGAACGCTGCACTAGAAGACTACTAGATTTTCTTTTCCTATAAACAAAGACACATGGTGTTTACCATCAGATCAACTACTTGCCACTAAATCTGATGAATCCTGGTTGGTAACAGGGAACAAATGCCCTGTTCAAGTGTTATCACCGGCTTCCTTAGTTTCTTACTGAAGTTTTGCAGCCATTGAAACTAGGTGATAAACAGTTGCCCATCAATAAAGATTATCCCTTAACTTCCAGGTTTCTCTCAGCAAATGCCAGCTTTTTCTATATCACCAAGGCACTTTATCAAAATTTTAAGAGGGCTCATTAATTCAGGACTTTCCAAATTACCAGCTTATCTTAATTCATTATATGATACTTGTCTAGTGTTTAGAGGAAAAATTGACACCAACAAATCCTGAGGGGGATGGTTGGGCAGCATGGGCGGATGGGAGAGTTCAATAAGACTGTCTTACCAATGAATCCTCAGCTGAATATTTAAACCAACCACCCTGTGCCAGAAAATGGTACGGGTGTATCCAGAACCTGACACAAAAATGGTCATGTAAGACATAAGCATTACCTGATGCACTCATTTTTCTTTGATTTTTGAGAGATGATAGACAAGATTATCTTCCTTTCAGGTTGTTGACAGACTAAGATGAACAATACAGGAAGCTACAAACCATTATTTGAAAAGAACTCAGTATTACTAAACAGAAGAATCAGAAGTCACAAGGTCTTGATACTGCACTTCATGACCATTTAGCCAGGCAGAAATCTATACCCAATTAAAGGAGCTACGGAGGTTTTCTACTTGTTAGGGAAGCACAAAACACGAGGCAGTTTCATGTTTTCTAGGACTTGAGGTAGTTTAGCTCACATTGCTATTGCTTTGTCACCAAACCAGCACCAAAACTTGTTATTTCCACTGTGACAAATGATCAAGCATAGATACTAATTCAGTTCCACATCACATTTGATAAGGTTGACAGCTTCAGAAGGGGGAAAATCTGTAACTGCTTATTTGGCCAGATTGTTATGAAATGATGTGGGCATTTGCTGCACAGCAGGGAATGGCTTTTATTGGACAGGAGCTCAGCAGACAGGAAAGCTGTGTTTTGACAACGCAGATCTTGAGTTTCAATCCTGTTTTCTAGTGCAGGTCATATTGAGACAGACCTCTTTGTAACTTGTTCCACGCTGGTGGAACTGCTACTGCAAGTCTATTTGCTCACATACATTATTAATAGTGGCCTCATGTGTCATCCCCCTTCTAACCTTCAGTCCAGCTATTTGAATTTCATTAGGCTGTAACTAGAGTCAGCTGAAACTCAGCACTGAAGATAGACAAGCTGTGACAATTCTCTTACTAAAGATTTATATTACAGCCTAAGATGTTTACAAACTTCATGTTTTTAAATGTGGAAAAACCAGAGTGTTCTCCTCTGGTGAAGACAGTGTAGAGTTCTTCAAACACTACTTGCTGCTTCTTTTAGAACACCTTCTAAAAATCTGCCTGTTCCTTCAGAAGGCTGTGGTTGCAAAGAAACATGGAATACAAAATACAAAACGATACAAAAGCATTCCTTTGGGACACATTCCAACAGCAATACATATTTGAGAAACACAGAGGAAAGAGAGTATATAGGATGTCCAGCCTTGTTCTTCCCTTCTTCCAAGAAGCTTGAGATGTGAAATCAGAGGCATTCTACAGTGTGCAGTAGAATCTACAGCATTTCCCCCAAAAGCAAAGAGCCACTCCAGTTTACTTTTTAGTTTCAAAACATCTCAACCACTGCTCCAAAAAAAATCTCCAAAAATTAGGCTTAAGATTAGCATTTTAGAAATTTGTTTCATGTTAAAAAGAACTGTGCACAGATAGGGTGGTTCCTGCTCACAGCCACACAAGCTTCACACAAATTTTTTGGTTCAGAACCCGTTTTTCTCTTTCCATATTTTCACCTTCTAGAAAGTCCCTATTTGACAGTAGATAATTACATCATTAACATTTTTGACAAACATCCCTGCATATTAGGAAAGAGTGGTTAGTCTTTCTGTTAATGATAAGCCCTCTTCGGTTTTAGTGACAGTAATTCTCCTGCAGTTTTTCTCTGCTTTCCCTTTTATCATTCACATAAGAGTGTTTAGTCTTTCTGTTAATGATAAGCCCTCTTCGGTTTTAGTGACAGTAATTCTCCTGCAGTTTTTCTCTGCTTTCCCTTTTATCATTCACATTCATGCACTGCCTGGTGCTCTAGCTGTCCTTGACATTCTCTTATTAGATTTACAAATAATCATTAATTTGTTTTGTGTTCTGCCTCCTGTTTCAGTGATATATAGGCATGTCATTACCTTTCTAAAGTGTAGCCATTATTTTTCTTCTTCAAAAAAGCCCACGTCTTCTCACTTGGGGTTCAAGACGATTTGCATGGCACACACGTAATGGCATACCCTGTTCACTGCATCTTCAAAGTTTATGTTATCTGTTCTTTAGATTTCCTCATTAATGGACTTGTGATCTGAAGTCTCTCTGATTGCTCTTCCCCTTGATCTGTTTAAAAGGCACTGCACCACAGTGCATAGAGCACTAAACTCAGACTCCGGCTTGATTGTTTTCCTCAGTTTGTCCCAGGCCCTTGAAATGCACCATCTCCATTTTCCTCCTGCCCCTGAGGAAGCCAGGCATTCACAAAATAGGGACTTGTGCAAGGGGTTTTTTGTTGCAGGGGTGGAGTGCTGTTGCCTGGGTTGGTTTGGGGTTTTTCCCCCGAGGAAAAGTTCTTTATTAGAGCAAGGTTGCACTGTTGTGATTTGAGCTCAGTGCTCCTACCAGTGAGTGCAGTATTAGTAACAACAGCAGTTTTATAGAAGCTTTGCAACACACTAGAAAGTGGTAATACCAGCTGGATACATCAGATGTCCTTAAAATTATTAGTTTAAAGTTATCCTCAGACTTGCCTCTCTACCCTGAGAAGGTGGCTCAGGACAGCTTGCTTAGAACCTCAGCATTTAACAGCAGTTGACTTTCAGGGGACATTTACTGGCAAGTCATCTGAATTTTAGAGCCCTGAAAGATAAAACATTAATTTTTGGTTTACATTTTCTTACCCAGCAGTTTTGATAACCTAATTTATATAGTACTGTTGTTCTTACTGCTAAAAAAAGCACATACATTCTGGATAATAAGCTTGTTCAAAATATCCTCTTAATTAAAAGGTTAAAACCAAAAACCAGTTCAAAGTTGCACTTGCATTTCTGATATTTAAATGTTATATTGTCGAAATTAACAAAAATTTAATAGTCAAATAAAGAGAAAACTATGACATGATTGTTGTCTTCAGTTGCCAAGAAGCTCTTGAAGTACTACAGGAAGAAGGACAAAGTAACGGGGCCATAGCCATTCTCAGCAGAGTTTGAAGATTTAAGGAACTCCAGAATCAAAGACCTATTTGTTCATAGGATGAGTTGGATTTGTAATTATAAAAGAACAAAAAAGCCTAAGTGTGCCTTGTGGGACTGGTACAGCCCATCCCCTTCTGAAAAAACACGACCACCATATGTTTTCCACAGCTGACAAAACTGAAGTGGTATTATGGAATTACTCAATAGTTTTAAAGGACCCATGAAAAAACCATGAGAATTAATAGAGAGGGGTGCAGAGGGCAGCTTGTCCAAAGCTGGGTCCCACAAGAGCCTGCCAACATCAGCCTCCTGAAACAATCCCATTGAGGTTCGTACAATGTTAGAGGCCACTTCACAGACAGTTATTCACAGATATTGGAAAAGCCGTTCTGAAGAACAAAGGACACTGTCCAGAACTAAGCAATTTTGGCTGCGCTCTCACAGAAAACAGTCAGGCATGTTATTTAACACATGGTACAGCCCAGGTGACGCTGGTTTATCAGCTAGATACTGAGATTGAAAACATGATTATCCAGTTCACCTTTTATGACACGTATGGTCACAAGACACTCTGTCACTACACTGGAAATTAGACCAGCACTGAGTTTTTAGGGTTGTTTTCTTTTAAGTTTCTATGATGTAGAGAAACTGAGAGATCAAGACAAATACCAGATCACCCTGTCAGTGACTTTAAAACAGAAGTCAGGCAGCTTCAAGAAAGGCATGTTGAAGTAAAAACAATTAGAGCAAGATTAATCTGATTTATACCAGAGAACCAGTATGAATCCAGATCTCTTATGTCCTGCCTTAAAGAAGTCAGTAACAAAAAATCAGTTGTGTCTTGTGTTGCATTTTTTCGTGAACATTAAGCTATCAGTAAAAAAAATTATGTCTCTTGTAATGTTAGTAGAAGCCCATAATCAGAGACTTACTCAAAGAAATCACTAGACTTTATATATAGAACAGGTAATTCCTTTGTACTTGCAGCTCTGTGCATTTACCTGATCTGTGATGAATATCTTATTTGTTTATATTCTGTTGTAAGAAGCCATTCTCTATTTCACTCTGATCCTTGTGTCAGCATCTGCACATGTAAACCAAGTGTAAAATGCCATCATGTCAGAAGTGACAGTGTTTGCCACCCACTCTGTGAGAAGCATGATGGCTCGTCTAAGGCTGCTGGGGAATCTGGTCCAGAGCATCTTGTGGCCGCCTTCTCCTACACGATCCAAATAAAGTGAGCCCTGTGCTGTCTATGTGATGTTCAAAAACTGCAATACCACAATTAGGGGCCCCAGAGTTTAATAAGATTTATTTTAAATGTACATTCCACTCGCTAACACAGTGGAGCTGAATAAACCGCAACTTTCATTTCTTCCCAGAAACAAATTGTTGAAAAGAGTTAGTTATCGCAATTTCTTGGAAGTAATGTCTTACAGCGACAGATTTTGTTTCCCACTTGTATACTGTATTTGTACAAATGACAAGAACATGCAGCAGCTTGTAGGATATTCACGACATTTTGCTAGGGAATTATATCTGCAATACACTTTCCAGCATTTTCCTAATAGGCCTCTGTATTTAGGGGTTCATAACTCCAGTGGAATCGCAATCTCAACCGGAACTTGGCAAACAGTTTCTCCACTCGAAAGATCTTTTTCATGTGAGTCTTAAACCATTAAACAGGAATACATATGCATAGCTTATTGCAGAAATGACACTAAAACTGAAAAGAAACTATACTCACTGTATCGGTTTATATACCAACGGGAATTCTATGAGCTTTAGAACTGGAAAGCTTTTCTTAAGAAAAAATAAAAGCTATACAGAAAGAATACTTCATCCTTCCCAAAAGAGAAAGTTATTAGTGTAAGCTTTAAGATGACGCTTTTGAAAGGTAAATTATCATATATACATTCTTCTCCAGCAGTTAGCCAGGTCATAGCTATCTGTACCTATGTCAATACTGGGAATGTCTGTAATAAATCACATGCAAGTAAGATATAATCGAGAATTATGTAGCTCTATTCAATAAAGTTTGAAGTAAGGTCCAAAAGGCAGAATCAATCCACAGAAGACTCATGAGCAGAAAAAACCTCTCATTAAATAGGTTTTCCTATAGATTCCACAGAAGTGACTTACAAAACGAAATACAGTAGTGCTGGGCATTAGCAGAATTAAAACCTGTTGTTCAGTAGAACTAACAAAAAAGAAAATAGAAATCAATACATAACAAGTTTCAGCTGCTTTAAAAAATTGTTCTCGTTTAGCCAGTAAAACTTGACTGTCACAATGCAGAGTCAAAAAACAAATGGCTGAGCTTTCCCACAGTGCTTCAATGGAATCAAAATCTATTAACTGCCTGCACATCAATATTCTTTTGCAATAACCACTTTAAATCTCAAGGCTAAAGACACACTCTCAAATGAAGTACATCATCAAGTACCAAATAATTTAAAAGGTCATGAAGAAAGTTATGCTTGAGTAGTGTTGTAACAAATAAGCAAAACAAACAAGCAATAGCTCACCCACTTCCTCTTTCTGCCTCACTTAGCACCATCCCCTCCTTCCACACACTAGGGTTTGAAACATCAAATAAAAGTTGTCATGTGTTTATTAAGGTCATGAACATACAACACCTGAACGATCTTAATATCCTGACTATATAAACAGGGCACACTTCTCTTTGTAAAAGCAGCAATAGTACACACTTAACACATGTATAAAACCTCCAATAGTGGCAATATTTACACCCTTCCTATGTGTTTTAGAGGGGAAAAGAGTGGAATTCAAACTTCTTCAATATTCTGGCATCACATCTTACTAAAGACAACCTCAAACATCATACCCTAGATTACTTACACATCAGAATTCTCCACGTATAACCTAAAGCAGCTTTAAGAATCCAATTCAGACAGGTTTTCATGCATGACTAACGTTAATCAACTTATAAACCTTGATGTAGAAGTTTAGTTTAAAACACAGTGACTTAATCAGTGTTGTACACTGCAGTTACATTTTGTTCATCACTACCCATAATACTGTATCATTAAGCACATTTAATTCCACATAAAGCAGCCAAGCAGTGAACTCTCAAGCCTTCTTTGAACATCATTTAACCCAGTAAGCCTCAGGCAGCACTGGGAAAAGCATGCAATTTGAGAACAAGGATAAACCCAAAGAGCATGAGTTTGGAAATATTTCATGCCTCAATGACCAAACACAACAAGCATGTATTAATAACAAAATTCTGTCATTGATTATACTAACTATTGATAGCAAGACATATACCTCAAAAGGTCACTGTCCTTTTAGGGAGTATACTACTGTGCGGAATACACAAACACAATGCAAACACGGGCTAATTTACTCCTCCATTCCCCTGCTTTACCTTCCAGGGGAATAGCTACAGCAAAACGGGGATGCAAGACAGTGAATGACTTAATCTGAGCCTGGGAAAGTCTCTCTCCTCCACTCTCTTCAAGTGATCAAGAAGGCATCCTTCAGCCTCAGCAGAAGGTGTAAACAATGTTTACTGCTCTGTCCCTCACGGGTCACTTAAGTTTTTCTGTCCTCCATCAAAAAGAGTGCACCGGGGAGGTCAAAAAAACATCCCCCACACACTAATCTGCAGCTGGTTGTTACTTCAGATTTTCATGAACCCTGAAAGTTCATCTTTCATAACAAGAAGTGAGAATTACACAGCATCCACCTTACGCAGTAAAGGAATTACTGAAGAAGTCCTTTTTTTATCACACCAAGAGTTACAGACCATCATTCTCTCATAGTAACAGAAACCCATTGAAATTGAACCCTCCATTGTCTGGCAACAACACAGGAAAGCACAATTCATCTCTGGAGCAGCCTATCAACTGTCACTGAGCAATGACAGCGAATAAAACGCTTTCCTGGGGAGTCCTGAGTCACCAGCATGAACTTCTGCCACGTTCTGGCATGAGGCATTTGCCTGCTGAGCAGTTATTTGCCAACGCAGCAAGAGATAAACATGTTAGTCATGGGGACACCAATAAAACAAAAAAATATGGGGAAGTAGTATAAAATCTTGTAAATATCAGAGACAAGAAGCAGAAACAATCCCTGCCCCAGCACACATAAAACACGAGGGATTCTGAACATGATCCTTCAGAAGTGCTTGCTTACATCTGGTACTTGAGTGTTTATTCCTCTATTTTCACATGCTTGACCTGGCAATTTGTGTGTTTGCTGTTTTCTTACAACTTCAAATATCAGGTGCTAAAACCTGGAATTAGCTGTTCATATGACCGACTAAACAGAACCATTTCATACCAACTGAATTCAATTATTTTCTTTTAATCAACCACAAAAAGATCTAACCCATTTCAAATAAAGATTTCTCTTTCATCTTCCAAGCAAGTAACAAAGTACAAACATCAATCAATTCTGAAACACCAGTTAAAATGAAACTTCCCAGATGTTTCACTGTTTCCGTATGTGTAGATGCCTACTGGAATGACCAGCATTCCTGAAAGCACTCCCCACTACCCCAATTCCATGTATAGTGAAGTCATTAATGCAGCAGACAGAAAGGACCACCATGACAAACACTCCCAAAAGTCTGTTGATCAAGCAGTGTCAAAGCCACGTTGTCAGGGTGAAAGATCACAAGGGAGGAAGATTAGGAGTAAAATAAATGGATAACTTTTAACCTGGGAAAAGTTCAGCTAGGAAGGTAACACAAGAGCCTACGCACTGGTTTGACAAACCCTTTTTTCCAACTTTTCTTCCCTTGTAGCCATTGTCTGTACCCCTTCAGTGCTATCTCAGAACTGACAGCATGGTCTACGCAGCTGTTGCAGAGCTCAGCCTGATCTAGCTAGCAGGGGCTGTAGGCTTGTTGGCAGTATCTGACAGCTTCCATATTTTGGACTAAATTATGTGAACGATGATGTAATGGCCTCTTTTAGAGTCCACTGTGGAATTTACAATACAGTCCCACAGAGAACCTACAGACAGGAAGAACAATGCACTTTTGCGAGCGAAATCTAATTACACATTCAAGTCTCCCAACATTTGAACTGCAATTTAAAAAAGCAATGATAATAAGAATCGAACAGTTGTGAATGTCCTGGCAATGACTGTTTTACTTCAGTCATACACATACTCTTCATGGGTTAATACTTTCCTTGCTCACCAACGATAGCACAGTTCACGACAGCCATATCTCCCTTTACTTAAATAGGAGCTTACGAAATATTCTGACAGCCTCCAGCTTAACTGAAACTTGTACAGACAGTGAAAGGTAGAGGGAGGAAGATAGACACAACACTGAGGACATAATTTTGTTCGGTTTAGTGCAATCAATGTAAGCCATCATTCAAAACTCAAAGAGTCTTCGTGGATTTGAGAGATAAAAATATTGAACAGTTCCTTCTTTGGGGGGATTAATACCATTCACAAAACTATATTCTTATTAGATACTGTCTTCAAATTCATTCTCCTCTACAAAAGCAATTGCTATCTGTCATTGATAGAAAAAGAATAGATTTACAGTTTTACTCCTAGGGTAAGTTAATCTCTATTTAGTGACTACATTTGTTTGAAAAAGAGATGAGCACACCCACCCATGGCAAACCACCAGGAAATGTAGATTCAACCTCTAGATCCACTGTCAAAACTAGAAACCTTCCAGAGGAACATGTCCTGTTTTGCAGTACCTGTGCTTGTCTTGGTGGTCTCCGTCAGCTTCAGCTTTCATAAGCTCTGTAAATTAACCCTGAATGATTATTGAAACACCCCAATGTAGAGCTTAGCAAGTCTTTTATCCGCTTTTCAAATATGCATAGCTAATCTATAATTTTATATTCTAGATCTGTGATCTTGTCATGAGGACATGCAACAGCACTGCAGAGAAATCACGATTCAGATGATCACAACTTCTCCCACGTTTCTCCCATTATGTGAAGGAGTGAAAATTATTTCACCTGCAAACCCTTCTTAAACTGGTTTTGTAAAGTCTATTTTTAAAAACCTCAGCCTTTCAAGGCATGTTATCTGGAAAAATGTTGGGTTTAAGTTTAAAGTGAGTTTCCAGCCATATTTGTATGGACATATTCTTGATGATATCACCTGTATATTAAAATATAATCCAGAAATTATGAAAATTTTAAAATTGTCCTTGAAAATCCTCCTCCCCTCTTCACCAGCTTTCATAGAGCAGTTTCATCTCATTACATGCCTAATAAGGAAGGACTAGTGTCACATCTTAACCAATTCTTGCTCATATTTTTATCTATTTTAAGATACTTTCAGAATACAAGTTCCTTCCTTCTGTGACTTAATGACAAACTAGTTTTATGACAAGGGAGTGAAGGTCCTGTTCTTTTTGTCAAGGCCAAACTCAAGGCCTGGTGAGAAGACAACCATTCATGCGATGCTTTCTTGGTGAGCAAGGAGGGACAGAAAGATTTAGACCCAGAGAACCTTCCATGAAACACACTCACTGCTAATTAAGTCCGATTGCTTTCCTTGTATTTCAGTCCTTCAGAGCTAAAGTAATTTGAGTTTTACTCCCGAAAAAGTATGCTTGTGCTTCTACATTATAAGACACTTCATTAATTACCCATCTAATTCAGGGACATAACTGGTCATCATCCAGCCATGAAATCAGTTCTGAGGATTAAGATCTGTTTTGAAGGACAACTTTTTGTTGTAAGATACTAAGAAGTTGCTTGCACCAAAGGAATTACCGCACATGCCACTGACTGAGAACGCATACAGAAATGCAGTTATCTCCAGAAGAAAAAATATCTTAAATATTTCAGTAGTATGTCAATGTTTGTCAGCAGTATGTCAACTGTTTCAGCAGCTTTGTCAATGTTTGTCATATTGCACATATTACTGGAAATAGCCATGTCATTTGGAGAAGCATCAACTTCAAATTTCCTTATGATACATTTGCAAGATTTATTCTGGCATATGGGACCTGGCTGATCCTTCCAGCCAAGAATTAGCTTAGATTAGCAGTTGTAGCGCTCTAGATCTCTTTAAATGACATACCATCCCCTTTTGACACAAGCAACAGATGAGCATGCTAAGCTTTGCTATCTTATCCTTTTCTCCTCTCCCAGGGCATGTGGAGAGATGCAATGCTTATACTGTAGATACCACATACAGAGCACCAGTAGCTGAGCTTCAAAGCACTCAAGTCAGAGGAAGGGAAAAAAGGGGAAAAGTGCTCAATGAGGTTAAACACATCAGATTTGGGGACTGTAAAGTGTTTTCGAACTTCAGTTATTTCCAAGTCAAAATCACCTTCATCCACATCTATCTTAGAAAAAAGGAAATGCGTTGATCAGTTGTTTTGACTCCAGCTGTAATCCGAAGCAATATGTTTTCTTAGTTATGAGGGCAGCTATTCACAGCTTAGCAAGGGAGTTTGTTTCTGTAATACATGTTTTTAGCTTGTGTATATTCATAAGCTGCTTTTTGTAGCCATTTGAAATAGTAGTAAGTGCTTCCAAAATATTATACATTTATGTATAAAAACAAGCCTTAACACAACACGATTTCTCCAAAGAGAACACTGTAATAGAAGCCCATTCACTTAAAAATGGTAAATTGTGTATGTCTACTCCTTTCTGATGGTGTTAATAGAGCGTGGATGGAGAGAAAGGACATGTACAGCTTAATATGCAAAGAAATATATTTTAAGGTAAAATTTATAATAGCTCCTCATTTCAGCTACATGCACATTCCACTTATCTAATCCTGTAGCGATTATTTCCTAGGACACATTTTACAGTCTTTGAAGCTGAATAATTTAAAAAACTGGGAAGCAACTATTACAGCATAACTTGCCATGAAGTTTGTCAGCAAATTTGTTCCATATCTACAGTAATATTGTATAACAGATTATGGAGGGAAGGCTCAGTAGATTTTTATCATTTGGAGACCTAATATGGAATCAGTAAGTACCTAACTGGGAAACCAAAAAACAGAGTAATTAATGTACTCTAGCATGCATGCATTGATTTTTACATGGACTATATTTTAGCAGTAATAAAATCTGGCACCAGACTACAAATCAATAGGAGACACTACTGTGCTGTTGGTTTAAAAAAATTAAGGAAAACAATCTTTGGTTTAACCGGCAGCATCAGGGCTCCACATCCCAGTTTTGCTATAGTAATGCCTGCTGTTTAAAATAAACAAGATTCCTTTCCAAACTTATATTACTAAGTACCCAATCTTTGTACTAATACTGTTCTTCTCAGACAAAACACACTGTCAAATTTAGGAAAAACCCAAAACACTAACATCACTTCAGAACGTGACTAGGTCCTCTGCACATGAATGCTCTTGAGGATTTGTTTGCCAGCACAGCTCATACACCATAATGTTATGATTTCCTTTCCTTCATTGTTTTCTCTTAATCTATATCTTTATAGA
>NW_010398739.1:0-218 GCF_000710305.1 Buceros rhinoceros silvestris
GGCAGCCTCCTCAGCACACCCACTGTGAAGAGCCGGACTCAGCAAGGGACGGAGGCTCCTCCACCCCGCTGCTCTGCTCGGCGTTTGGAGGGAGCCCCAGCACCAGCGCTCCCAGACTGCTCCCAGTCTCCGTGTTTGTGACACAAGGAGCTGTCTCACCTCGTCCCTTCTTTAGCCCCAGCCCAGGGAGCGGATCACACCCTCCCGCGTAGACAGGA
>NW_010398739.1:383-788 GCF_000710305.1 Buceros rhinoceros silvestris
CAGCTCCCTGCTCAGGCAGCCCTTGCCCTCCCCACCCCTCGGCCACAGGTCCGGGTTCCTCCCCGTTAACACAAGACTGTAAATACGACTCCTGAGCCCGTGACGCTGCGTGCGAGTGAATAAAGAGCCCTGTGCCAGCCCGGGCAGCAGAGCAGGTCCCTGCAGCCACCGCGCCAGGACCGGCACACCCCAGCCAGGGCACAGCTCACGTCCTCCCCAGCGGCACCTACTCCAGGGGCCCGCCCTGCTGCAGGAGGGTGCGTCCCCAATCTGGGGTGCTGTGCACAGCGCCGGGTGGCGCCTGGCTGTGCATGAGCAGGAACAAGTGCTGGGGACAGGGTTCACAGCCCCGCTGCGTGGTGCCTAGCTGACATGTTAGTCCTTTATTAGCCGGCCACGGCTACA
>NW_010398740.1:0-3185 GCF_000710305.1 Buceros rhinoceros silvestris
CCTCCCAGCAGAGGGTTCCACCCTCGGGGCATTTCCATGGCCTCCCTTCTGCTCTCCTCTCAGCTCCATGCCTGTCTCTGCTTTCCTCCCTGCTCAGGTCAGTCCCACTGCTTTTCATCTGCCACCCCCTGTGATGGGCTCATGCCCGCAGCATCCCTGGTAACTGCCACCATGCAGGAGATCAGGGCTCAGGAGATGGGGTCCCATCCCCCCGGTCACTGCCTGCGTGGCCTCAGCCAGACTTCTGTATAACACCACAGCGTCGCAGCACACTCCCTCACACATCACACCGGCCGGCTCAGCGGGGTGAAAGCAGCAGAGCAAATTCTCCGTGAGGTTCCTGGGGGTCCTGCGCCCGGCCCGGGTCGGTGTGCTCCCTGCCCAGGGCATGCCACACGGAGCCCTGCTTCCCCAGCACTTGCTGCAGTAATTCCACAGCAGCTTTGTGAGGTGGAACATTTCTCTAAGGTTGTGCAAAAAGACAAAAGTGTGATTCAAGAAGAAAACTTCCAGGAAGGATGAGAATGTAACTCAAGCCCCTGCAAGAGAAAGTTTCCTGCATTATTTCCTGCACCAATAAGAGAAAAAAAGAAAAAAGGTGTTTGATGAGTGCGTTACGTGGTCCGAGGCCGAGTCTGGGCTGTACACGCTGGAACCTGGCTACGGGCTGGGGAGGGAGCAGGGAGGCAGGGCTGCGTGTCCCAGGGGTCTGTTCCTGCCCCGGACACTCCAAAATCCAGCCGGGGAAAATCCCGGCGACACGACCTGTGCGGCCAGCGTGTGGAAATCCTGCTTTCACTTGGGCAAAACCTATTTTTACTTCATGCTGAACAGGGCGAAGGCTGCTCAGAGAGCAGATGTCATGTTCCTCCCGGATTAGTCAGAGCAACACTGGGGCTGTTCTCACCCTTTCCTCATTCCCCGCTGCTGCCGATAAGCAGAGCATGCAGAGCACCTTATCGCTCCCGGGGCTTCCAGCAGCACCAGAAGCTCTGGCTGAAAGCTCACCTTTACTTCAGAGAGAAGAGAAGACCTTTGCGCTCCTCGTCCCCTTCAGAAAACAGCATTTCATCTTCACTCAAACGCCTGGCGGGGAGAGGAGCAATGTGGGAGGAGAACTGCTCTTTCCTTAATGGTTGATTCCTGACGATTCCACAGCGATTGCAGCCGCCGTTATCGGAGACAAGCCTCTTCCTCCAGCACAGGTCCAGACCCACTTGCCTTGACCTACTGCTAGAAGAAGGGATCACCCCAGAACCAGGGAGAACTATGTCGGGGGGGAGAAAGGACAAAAACCCCCAGGGATACCGTCCTGCTCGGGACAAGCGGCTCTGAGAGCAGAGCACTCCCAACAACAGGGCAGCAGTGCTCAGGAGACTGGAGTGGGAGTCTCTGGGAAGGAAGGACCCCCCAAATCCACCCAGGAAACAGCATTTTTTTATTTGACAGCATTTGTACAGAACCATAAAATGGTTCAGGTTGGAAAAGCCCTTCCAGTTCCTCAAGTCCCCCTGTTCCCCAGCACCGCCAGGTCCCCACTGTACCCTGTCCCTCAGCAGCACCTGCACACGGCTGGGAAACCCCTCCAGGGATGGGGACTCCACCACTGCCCTGGGCAGCCTGGGACACGCCTGCACAACCCCAACGGGACAGAAATGGCTCCTCGGGGACAACCTCAACCTCCCCTGGGACAACTGGAGGCCAGTTCCTCTCATCCTGCCGCTTGTTCCTGGGGAGCAGACACCGACCCCCCCCTCCCTGCACCCTCCTGTCAGGGAGCTGTCAGAGCCAGAAGGTCTCCCCGGAGCCTCCTTTGCTCCAGGCTCAACCCCCCCAGGTCCCTCAGTCTCTCCTCAGCACATTGTACTCCAGACCCTGCCCCAGTTGTGTGAATCATCCCACCATGTTTCCCACCACGGTGACTATATCAGAGTTCACCTGCTGTGCAATTTTTAAATGAACTTCAATCAGCATCTTCTTACTGAAACCAAGGGCAGTCCCGCCATACAGTCGGTTCTGCCACAGCAGCAGCCGCAGCCTGTGTCCACACTGGAGCCACCCCTGAACTCTCGGGGTGTTCACCGAGGATGGTCAGGCTCCTTTTACCAAGGGGAAGGGGAGCTGCTTGCTCAAGATCTTTACATTTCAAGAGCCCAAAAGGCAAGTTCCAGTTTTGCTGTGTTTGTGCTCAGGATGCACGAGCTGATTCCACGGATGGTCCCTGGAGAATCTGGGGCAAAGATGCTGACAGCCCAGAGCATGGCGCAAGCGTCAGGACTGGCTATACCAACCTGCAGAGAATAATGTGGCCCTGAGGGCAGCAACTCCTTCCTGGTAACTGGGAGATAAACTCGTGCCTTGGGAAATTTTGCAGGTGAAGCATTTCCTGTATACAAACAAACCAGCTCAATACGAGTCACTTACCTGCCAATACACAGTATTTTTTCTGCTGCTATTTCCTACTTGACTCCAATTTCACGAACAAGAGCGTGGCTAATTCCTGGTGCTGCCTTTCTAACTGGCTGGACACAAGTCAGCTTCCTGTTGGTGTGTTCCCCGGAGAGGGCAACAGTGACATTCGACTGGAACTATCCAAAAAACCATCACGAAACCCGCGGTAGGAACCCTGCGAGCTACAGGGCAACACCTCTCAAAGAACTGTAAATAAATAAAGCCACGGAAAGACGGTGGTGTTTGGGGTCCCAAAGGAAGCCGAAGGCTCTGACAGCGGTGTTCCTTGTGTTCTGGTCTAACTTTTTACTGCAGCCCTGGAGAGCAGCGCATGCAGCGGGGCTCTCCAGCTCCATGGGCTGCGGCATTTCCACCCCAGAACGTGGCTGTGAGGACAGCAGTGAGGGGTTGTCCTCCCTCTGTTCATCAAACCAGGGGCCTCTGAGCAGGAGCAGCTTTTCTGCAGATACAATCATACACGTACGGACATGAGCATCGTGTGGGGCCACCCTGCTGGGAAAAGAGCTGCGAGAAGCCTCCTCAGGGTCGCCCCTCCTTTGGGTCTCCCTTCCTTGGAGTCACCCCTCCTTGAGGTCACGCCTCCTTTGAGCCTCCTCTCCTTGGGATGTCCCCTCCTTGGGGTCTCCCCTCCTCGGGACATCCCCTCTGTGGGGTCTCTCCTCCTGTGGTCAGGAGCTGCATTTAAGCCCAGGACCTTGTACTCACTGGACAGA
>NW_010398740.1:3283-3549 GCF_000710305.1 Buceros rhinoceros silvestris
CCCTCCTGTGCTCAGGAGCTGCATTTAAGCCCAGGCCCTTGTCCCCACTGGACAGCCGCTGTGGCTATGCCTGGGCCGTGCATTTTGCCCATCCTGACTCGACTTCCTGGCTGCAACACTGCGGGGCTCAGAAGACCAGGGGGGCGTCTGGCCCCAGGAAGGGGTCTGGCCCCGGGGTGGGGTCTGACCCCAGGGGGCGTCCGGCCCCAGCTGCCGCCCTCATGCTGGAGAACAAGTGAGGGATGTGTTTCTGGCCTCGAATTCGG
>NW_010398740.1:3631-5814 GCF_000710305.1 Buceros rhinoceros silvestris
ATTCTGGAGAACAAGTGAGGGATTTGTTTCTGGCCTCGAATTCGGGTCACCTCCTGCTGCCAGCCCGTCTCGTCTCCCCCGCGCACCCCCTGCCAACTGCCAGCGCCGAGCGCTTGTTTAGCCAGCGCCAGAGATAAGAGCAGAACATCAAACAGCAGGGCTTCCTCTGAGAAAGGCAAACACACCCCGCTCCTCCGCTCAGGCACGGGTTTCGCTGATGCTTCCTGGTCATTACTGCCATTGCCGCGGCAGGTCCCCCTGTTCCAGTCACGGATTAGGCGGCTCTTAGGAAGAGGCACCTGCTCAGCCAACTTCGGTGAGGCTTTGTGGACAGAAGCCACTGAAAAGCAGGTGCCTTACGGGCAGTGCCCACGCTGGGAGCACTGCGAGGTGCCTGGACCACGCGCCAAGGGAGCCCTGGCCCAGCAGTGTGGCATGGAGCTGTGCTTGGCTCCCTGTCCCCAGCCAGCAGCCGCTCTTAGGCGGGGTCTTAGCGAGGAGCTCGTTTGGTATCGGGCTCTACCATGCTGCCAGCTCCTAGATCCCAGCGCCGGGACTAGAGGGTTAGGTGGGAAGTGAACATGGGGCTCACTGCAGGTTCCTCAGCCCCAGAGATCCACCCACACCATGGGCTCCCGGGCCCCAGAGCTCCATCCCCACCAAGCTCATGTGCCGCCCACCCACGTCGCAGCTCCTCTGCCTGGTCTGAGCCCCCCCGGGCGGGCTGGGAGCGGACGGGGCAGCAGCAGGGCAGGGAGGCGTGGGGATGCACCACTGTCACACAGCCCCAGCGAGGTACAGGTGGCTGGACACCAGCACCCAGTGGGACCCTCCATGGGGCACCCACCGGGCTCCTGCTGGGACAAAACAGAAGGGTGGTCCAAGGGTGAGCACTGCACCGTGTTCCTTCCTTCGGTTGGAATTAATTAGTCTCTGCACTTGGATTCAATTAGAGGCAGTGAAGTGGATTTCCGTGCTCTGATTTGAATCTGAGCATCTCTCCCATTTTTCTCCCTCTCCTGCTTAGAAACAGGATGGTGCTGGCCCTGAGGGCGAACAGAGACAATTGGGAGCACCCTTCCCCGAAGAGCCAGCTCAGCTCTTCCAGCCGACCAGAGACGGGGCAGGGGGAGCATGTTGAGCACAAATCCCTCCGTAGGGAACAGCTTCTTTCCAGGTTATGACCTTTTCCCCTTTAAACAGAAATAAAACATGCCCGTATTGTAACCAACTCCATAAATGAAATCACTAACGAGAAAGGGACAGGCTGTTAACCGTCACACAAGGAGGCTGATTTGACCTGGCGACAACTCTGCAATTATTTAACTGCCTGAAGACGAAGCAATAAAGCTCTGCAGGAAATTCCCCGGGGTCTCTCGCCCAGATACCAGCACACCTTTTTTCCTAAATTAAACAAAAAGAATGAGATCATCAGCATAATTTAAATATTTATTGGGGGGTGAGGAAAACAAACCTAAAGAACGTATTTTTCCCCGCTGATCTTCCCTTTGCTTGTGAAATTTGGATCGATGGTTGTCTGCAACTTCAGACAAGGCTGTTTCAGTCGTCCCTATTGGTTACCGACGTCCCTTCTCCCTCCCAAATATCAGCAGAGAGATTTTCTCCTGAAACTGCACATAAATAAACAAAATGAAGCGCTGGCAAATAGGAGACCCACAGCAGCACTTCACATCAGGTGAAAGACTCGAGGTGTGTTTCAAATGGCTATGAGGCAGCCCGGAAGGATCAGGATGGGGAGCACAGCGACTTGGAGGGGCAGGAGCTGCTGAGGAGGAAGGTCCCAGGCCACGACTGCCTGAAGGGGAAGAGGAGGAGGGAGGGGAGGCTAAAACCTCTCCCCGTCAGGCAGGGTAAGATTTAAGATGAAGTTTTGGTCCGCCTCCATCCCAGGCATACATTTGTTCGCATTAAATAAAATAATCATATTTTTCACTTGTCCTGCGGGATGTGAAGAGGGGAAAAGTGGCAGCAGATACAAAATGCACATTCTAAAGTGCAGTGTCTACAGCGGGAGACTTACCTGGTGGCCTCAAAACCAGGTGCTTGTGAGCCCGTGGCTCACCAGGAGTTAAAGGAAAGGTGCCGGACACCCGCTTGATCCGGGGAGCTGGGGCGAGGGCTGGGCTCTCCTTCACCCCCCACAGCTCGGCCGCACCCAGCCA
>NW_010398741.1:0-439 GCF_000710305.1 Buceros rhinoceros silvestris
GCCCAGTTTAAGCCCCAAACCAGCCCAGTTTACCCCAAAACTGTCTCAGTTGGGTCCCCAGAACTGGTCCAGCTGAGCCCCCAAACTGGCCCAGTTTAACCTCCAAACCAGCCCAGTTTAACCCCAAACCAGCCCAGTTTAGCCCCAAAATTGGCCCAGTTTAATCCCCAAACTGGTCCAGCTGAGCCCCCAAACCAGCCCAGTTTAACCCCAAAACTGACCCAGTTGGGTCCCCAGAACTGGCCCAGTTTAACCCCCAAACCAGCCCAGTTTAGCTCCAAACCAGCCCAGTTTAACCCCCAAACCAGTCCAGTTTAGCCCCCAAACTGGCCCCGTTTAATCCTCAAACTGGTCCAGCTGAGCCCCCAAACCGGCCCAGTTTAGCCCCTAAACTGGCCCAGCTGAACCCTCAAACCAACCCAGTTTAACCCCAAAACTG
>NW_010398742.1:0-271 GCF_000710305.1 Buceros rhinoceros silvestris
GGTGGCCGTGGGGTGATGGGATGGTGGCCATGGGGTGGTGGTGGTCATGAGGTGGTGGGATGGTGGCCGTAGGGTGGTGGGACGGTGGCCATAGGTGGTGGGATGGTGATCATGGTGTGGTGGGATGGTGGCCGTGGGGTGGTGGTGGTCATGGGGTGGCAGGGTGGTGGCTGTGGCACGGTGGGATGGTCGCCATGGGGTGGTGGCCATGGTGTGGTGACGCTGTGGCCCAGGGGTGGTGGCGGTGGCAGGGGGGTGCGGTGGGGCTGAG
>NW_010398743.1:0-898 GCF_000710305.1 Buceros rhinoceros silvestris
GTCATACACGCCTTTTTCACAATTTTGACATTGCTCTGTCCATGACTAGTTCAGAAAACACTGAATCTGCATCCCTGAAGTGACAAAGTAATTTTTCAGACTTTAAACTGAACATACACTCTGTAGTACATAGAAGATGCAGTCTGCAAAATAAGAAACAGACTAGTGTCCCTGCTGGAATTCAACTACGAAACTACCTTCATAAAATATACTTGGAAATAACCCAACCAGTAATTAATAATGAGACATGGCATAACTATGTTTTAGTTATGGCATGGCTGATAAGTGTGACACAGGGGTATGACATAAAATACTCTGGAAAAAGAGAAGGAAGTTGAAATAGACCTCACCAAGGTTTTCTCAATGTTGCACTGAATAAAAGGAAGCCTTATTCATATATAAATATTATTCTTGTCAAATCCAGTAACTGGTAGTGCAAGACAAAAGAAAACTTCAAGGCCTAATCTTATCAAAAAGGTATCACAAATTAAGTCAGGTCCTGAAACTACTATTAGATGACACCTCATTTTGAGTTGATTCAAATTAATTTCACCAAAAGCAATGTTGCTTTTGAAAATCTTCTCTGTCTCACTCAGAAAGCCACACTAAATGGTAGCATTAAAAAGCCTTCATAGCTGTGCTATAACTGCACTTTTATTAGCACCTTTTTAGGGCTGTTGACTTTTGGGTAACAACAAAATATATATGACTATGCAGCCTGTTAAAGGGAAAAGCTAGAGAGATTTCTTGTCTGCACAATTTCTCTGTGTAATTAAGTATAGAAAAATCAGCCTGTATTCTGGGTTAAGCCTTTTGCCTGTTTCTGATATTTACATTAAAGAAAAAAAGTTTTTCTGTGCTCTGTAATTTATCATCTCTCCACAAAATCCACTCTTTC
>NW_010398743.1:987-2332 GCF_000710305.1 Buceros rhinoceros silvestris
TTAGGAACTTTTGTAATCCCAAGATGATAAAAAAAGCTACAAAACTCCATGACATTATAGAACACAGATCCTCAACCCTTTTCTCAGTCCCTAATGCAGGGAGGCTTTAGATATCTTTGAAAAATATACTTTATGAACTTTAACAAGTGGCTCCAAGAGCTGTTTCTGGTCATTTTCATAACTGGTTCCGGTCAGCAGGCAGTGAGTTGTTGTAATCAATAAATTAACTTTCACCTCTGAGCTGGAAAAGCTCTTTTCAACCACAATGGAGCTCAGACAGCTGCATTTTTACTTATGCCACAACACTACTCATATTCCAGCTCTCAGATTATTTGTGAAAACTGTCTTCATATATTCACAAAGTAGGTTTATTTTTCCTACTTTACTTCCAGGCTCCAGTACAACTATTACAAGACTGGATGATTCTACCATAAGCAGTGTCCATTTCACCATGACATTAGTTCCATGTCACCTGGAAATTTATAACTTTTAGGAAATGGATAAAAGTCTATTGCATTTTTAACTATTAAATTCATTGCTGAAAATCTTCACAGATCTTAGGAACATGAGTGTTTAGCCACATATAGACCCAAACGTAGAGTTCTACAACTCCTTCCCCACACTTCCCTGATCCATAAGCTGGTACCATTTTTTGGCAATGTAGTAATTCTAATAGAAAAATATTTTCAAGGATTTCAAGAGGCCAGGAGAGGTGACTAAGTATTGGGAAGAGAGAACTAAGATACTGGAAGATGTGCCCTATGTGCCACTTGATAGGCGAGTTGCTTTCTCATCAGCTACTTGAGATGTCTCTTTTTAAGGTGTTTCAGGCTGTATTTTAAATTTGAATGCATATATGTGCTTCTGTGGTTGAAATCTAAAGGCATATTCCCGTTGGACGTATACATAAAAAAAACCCCACAGATTTTTTTCAAATTGTGTTTTTCTTTTCCAGCTGAGTGCTGGGGTTTCTAATGCTTGTCTGTAAAATATTTATCCATTTTATAAAATGCATGTACAATAGAAACTTTTACAAGAGTCTTTGAAAATAAGCTGTTACTCTGTGATACAGAGTGCAAATCTTAGTCGCAAGTTTCTGCCAGAATGCCTAAACAGGTAGTGTTTTAAGTAGCTGAATATATTGCTGTACACAGTGTTTAGAGAGTCTAACTTAAGTCTCATGCAAGTCACCAGCATGCCTGAGCTATTTCCTATATTTTTTCTCTACTCTAGGCCTATAGGGTTTTAACAGTAATTCCGGGTTTATGAATCAGCAGAATTTTCTTTACAAAATCTAGTGAGTAAAGAGGTGATGTTCTTTATCTAAATATAAATTAAATATAAA
>NW_010398744.1:0-354 GCF_000710305.1 Buceros rhinoceros silvestris
CCGCTGCCCCCCCGACACCCCCTCTGGAGCTCCCCCGAGGGGACCCAGCGCTCAGGGAAGGAGTCCACCCCATCCTCCAAAGGACCCCAGCCCAGGGACATCAACATGTTCTCAGTGGCCCACGAGCGAGGTCATGGCAAACTGCTCGACCGCCGCATCTCTGAGGAGGACCCTTACAGCATCGCTGACTACGGAGGCATCAACGACGCCATCACCTGCCTCAACCTTAAGTCCACCTACGAGTCGGAGGTGCTGCGGGAAGCTGCCCGTGGCTGGAAGGAGGGCAGGAGTATCTTCGAGAAGGAATCGAGCGGCAAACCGGTGGCACGGAGCAAGACCATGCCCCCCCAGGTC